>NW_020837975.1:14510412-14623508 GCF_003676395.1 Aethalodelphis obliquidens
TTTTTTTTTTTTTGCGGTACGCGGGCCTCTCACTGTTGTGGCCTCTCTCCTGTTGCGGAGCACAGGCTCCGGATGCGCAGGCTCAGCGGCCATGGCTCACGGGCCCAGCCGCTCCGCGGCATGTGGGATCTTCCCAGACTGGGGCACGAACCCGCGTCCCCTGCATCGGCAGGCGGACTCTCAACCACTGCGCCACCAGGGAAGCCCTCAGCAAGCCTTTTGACCTAGTGCCCTGCCTTAAGATAGGACTGATCCCCAAGTAAAGGCAGAGAGTTGGGGGACAGGGAAGGTAGAGAAAGGGAAAGGGTCTTTGAGACCGTACCTCCCAGTAGTAAGTAGTCTAAATAGCTAGCAGTTACCAAGCACCTGCTCTGTGGCAGGCAGACCCTACTAAGCTCCTGACTGCTGTCTGTGGCTTTAGTCCTGCTGTCAGCCCCGGGAGGTACAGTTTCATTACTATCCCCCTTTTTGAGATGAGGGACAGGGGCCTGGAGGAGATGAAGCCCTCTTACATGGGGTCTCACATCTGGTAAGTGGCAGGGCTGGAATCCAAGAAGCAGTCTGACTCCAGAGCCTGCGCGCTTGACCATGGGACAGTGTGGACTTTGACTGCCGCCCTCACCACTCTGTCCCGCCACAGGCAATCAGGATGTTCCTCCTAACGTCTAACTAAATCTCACTCATGGCCTGAAGACTCCATCTTCTGGAAAGAGATTAGCTACCTGCCCTTGAAAGGGGGGTAGGCACGCCTAGCACAGAAGTAGAGGGGTGGCCCGCCTGGCCTCTCAGGGCCCCCGCTAGCCAGAGGGATGGGAGAGACTGTCTCTTTCCCACCTGGGGTATTCTTCCTCTAAGCTCCTCCAGCCCCGCCTCAGTGCCCCCAAACTCTGGGGACACTTTACTCCTTTCCTCTTCTCTACCTTGGGCCTTTCCCCCCAGCCCACCTCCCCCAGGGGCTGCCTCCATGGCTTCTCCGCTGACCCCTGCCCTGGCCCACCCACACCCCTCCTCCCAGGCGCCGGTGACTTTCTTCGACTCCACGCCCACGGGCCGGGTCCTCAACCGCTTTTCCTCCGACGTGGCCTGTGCGGATGACAGCCTGCCCTTCATACTCAACATCCTCCTGGCCAACGCGGCAGGCCTGCTGGGCCTCCTGGCTGTGCTGGGCTCTGGCCTGCCCTGGCTGCTGCTGCTGCTGCCGCCTTTGAGCCTCATCCACTACCGCGTGCAGCGCCACTACAGGGCCTCCTCGAGGGAGCTGCGGCGCCTGGGCAGCCTCACCCTGTCTCCTCTCTACACCCACCTGGCTGACACCTTGGCGGGCCTCCCTGTGCTCCGGGCCACTGGGACCACCTACAGGTGTGTGAGGTCTGCCTCCTCTAACCAGTGCGAGGGGGGTGAGGTGCTGGGGGGAGGGGGGACCCCTGAGAAGAAGGGGGTCGGGTCTCAGTCTCCTGAGAAGGGAAGGGTGGGTGAGGGCATAGGGGGAAGAGGAAAGAAACAGAAAAGGGGGAGAGTGACGCTGAGCAGACCCCTACGAGAGAGCACATTGGCTCCTCCGTACCACTGAGGTGCAGCCTGTGGGCGTGCAGGTCAGCTCCGAGCAGGAGGCATCCTACGGGCAGGGCGTCTGGGCAGGTCCGTGCAGCTGTGGCGTGGCTTCCCCCAGGTTTGAGGAGGAGAACCAGAGACTCCTGGAGCTAAACCAGAGGTGCCAGTTTGCTGCCAGCGCCACGATGCAGTGGCTGGACATTCGGCTACAGTTAATGGGGGCTGCAGTGGTCAGCGCCATCGCAGGCATCGCCCTGGTGCAGCACCAGCAGGGCCTCGCCAACCCAGGTGCCGCCCCGGGACCCTTCACTCTCACCTCAGAAGTGTGTTATTCCCAGCACCTGCCCCAGACCTCTCCCTGCACTGCCCCTACAGCCCCAAGCATTTTCACCTCCCAGCCGGGGTTCCCTGTGAGGATGTGTTGTAATTCTCATCACCCGCATTTTAGAGTTGAGGAAACTGAGTCTCAAGGAGTCACTCACCCTGGTGGTCGTGGATCTGGGACTAGTCAAGTCTTCTGATCTCCGCCCCTCCCTGCTCACCCGTCCTCAGCACTTAGCAACTGGCCCTAGCCCACCTGCCTTCCACCCGTCGTCCCTCGTAGCCTTTCCACTCTGTTGCAGCCAGCCTCCTGTGGGCCTGGGCTGGCTCCTGCATCTTCTTCCGTCAGTACCAGCTTCCTCTAAATGTCCACGGTCCACAGCTCAGGGTTCGCCCGTTCTTCCCAGCCATCCCCACACACATCCCAGCGTCCAAGCCTCCCCTGGCAATTGTGTTCCCTTCCCCCAGGACTCGTGGGCCTGTCACTGTCCTATGCCCTGTCCCTGACGGGCCTGCTCTCCGGCTTGGTGAGCAGCTTCACACAGACAGAAGCCATGATGGTGAGCGTCGAGCGGCTGGAGGAATACTCCTGTGACCTGCCCCAGGAGCCCCAGGGCCAGCGGCCGCAGGTAGCCTGCGCCCTCACCCCAGCCTGGGTGCTAGAACCCTGAAGGATCCTCCTGACAGCCCCAGTCTCTCCCCCAGTTCCTTTCCTTGTGCCCCTCACCATTTTTTCTCTGCTCCTGTACCGTCCCCTGTGATCTCCCTGATTTTTGTGTCCATCCCCCCATCACTCCTCGTTTCCCCCACCTCTCCTCTCAGGGCATCCATCCCTCAGTCCTCTCCCTTCCACTCTCCTCATTCCTCCCCGTCTCACCCATCTCCCTCCCTCTCCCACCCACGGACCCCACCAGCTGGGCATTGGCTGGCTGAGCCAGGGGAGCGTGGAGTTCCAGGATGTGGTGTTGGTGTACCGGCCAGGGCTGCCCAATGCCCTGGATGGGGTGACCTTCTACGTGCAGCCTGGAGAGAAGCTGGGCATCGTGGGCCGCACGGGCTCTGGCAAGTCTTCCCTGTTGTTGGTGCTCTTTCGGCTGCTAGAGCCCAGTTCCGGGCGAGTGCTGCTGGACGGCGTGGACACCAGCCAGCTGGAGCTGGCCGAGCTCAGGTCTGGGGGAGGGAGGAGAGGGGACCAGACTACTGGCACTTAGAGGAAGGCCCAGTTAGGAAGGCTTTATATCAACTCAGGGCAGACAGGGTTGATCAGGTGAGACGGAGGATGGGACACGCAGGCGAGGATAGTGAGCTGCCAGTGCTCAGGTCGGGGTTCATAGCTGTGGTCCTAAGGTTTTCACCTTCCCAGGTTCACCTTGTACTTCCCAGCATACACCTTCCGCTCTAGACCACCAGTCACTGCCTCCTGAGTCAGAGCCTCCCAGGTGCTGTGACCTCAGGCTTGGCAGGCGGTGCTTGGGACAGCTGGAGACCTGGGCCAGTTTCCTCTGGCCACAAGGGGTCTCACCTGGAGCTAAACACGCCTCCCAACCACGTTGCCCTAGTATCATTTTTTCTGAGTTCCATGATGCGGAAAAAGGTAGGGATGCTCTGTCCTAAAGCCCATTACTGATCCCAGGCCCTGGCCCTGGCCTTCCTGCCTTCTCTTCTAACCTGTGGTGGCCATAGGTTGACCATATGGCTCCTCAGGACCCAATTTCAGGCCCGCTTCCAACCTTGAAGCATCCCCTACCCAGTCATTCCTTGGTCCCCTCTGGTCATTCTTTGCCATCCACTGCTGTCCCGTGATGGGAGTCAGTACCATACGGTTTAGCTCGGGCTTGTTCTGTTTTGCCCCTCAGTGAGATGTAAGCTCCTTAAGGGCAGAGTCTAGGCCTTTGGTTCCTTTGGTATTCCTCATAGCACTGGCACAGTTCTAGGTACATGGCTGACCAAGCGGGGAACAGGACGGGGGTTACGTTCAGGTCTTATCCCCAAGCTTTTCTGAAGGGCTGGACCTATAGCTAAAACCTGTGCTGGGAGCAGAAGTGGCCACATCTCCAGCCAAGACCCCCATGTCCTGTCCCGTCCTCATCCCCCAGATCCCAGCTGGCAATCATCCCCCAAGAGCCCTTTTTGTTCAGTGGAAGTGTTCGGGAAAACCTGGACCCCCGGGGTCTGTACGAGGACAGGGCCCTGTGGCAGGCCCTGGAGCAGTGCCACCTGAGTGAGGTGATCATATCTATGGGTGAGTTCTAGGTCCTGTCCTGCATGGTGGCAGGAGTGAGCAGGGAGGGGGTTGAGGGAGGCTCAGAACTCAGGGATGAAGATGCTGCGCTTCGCAGGTGGTCTGGATGGCGAGCTGGGCGAGGGGGGCCGGAGCTTATCTCTGGGGCAGAGGCAGCTGCTGTGTCTGGCCAGGGCTCTCCTCACAGATGCCAAGGTAAGACAAGAGGAAGGGACATTCGAGAGGGCCAGGAAGAAGGCAGGGGACGTGTGAGGGGTGGGGGGTGAGGAAGTGGACTGGGGAGAGGTCTCAAGGGACCTAGTTAGCGTTTCTTTTAGAGCTGGAGGTGGGGAGCTGTGGGCTGGCCTGCGCCAGACCGGGAGGCGGGGGCTGGGGCTTATGTAGCAGCCACGGCTGACCCTCTTCTCCCTCCTCCCTGCTCATCCTCTCCACATGGTCCAGATCTTGTGTATCGACGAGGCCACAGCAAGCGTGGACCAGAAGACAGACCAGCTGCTCCAGCAGACCATCTGTAAACGCTTTGCCAGCAAGACAGTGCTGACCATCGCCCACAGGTGTGTAGGCATCCAGAGTGAGAATCTAACCAGGGGCTAAGGTGTCATGGACCCATAGCCTCCCTTCCTTTCAGAAACCCCAGGGGTCAGGGCTCCAGAGATTCCAACCTCCATGAATCTCAGCTCCGTGTTCTCCAGGCACCAACCCAGGCCCTTTGTAGCGCATTGTCTGAGGGAGCCTGCAGCCCCTCCCCTGGCACAGAGCCAGGGGCTGAAGCCTGTGGGGCAGGCTGGTGCTGTCCAGAGGAGAAGAGGAGGGAAAGCAGGTCAACTTTCTCTAGGGCGTCGTCCTCCATCCCCACGCTGACCACCCTCTCCCACGCAGGCTCAACACGATCCTGAACTCAGACCGGGTGTTGGTGCTGCAAGCCGGGAGGGTGGCGGAGCTGGACTCCCCCGCCGTCCTGCGCAGCCAGCCCCACTCGCTGTTCCAGCAGCTGCTGCAGAGCAGCCAGCAGGGAGCCCGCTCCTCTCCCTGAGGGCCCCGCGTCCCTGCCCACAGGGCCTCCCTCTGTGCTACCCACTGCTGCCTGGTACGGGGGGCCTGCCGCTGTTTACACCCTTCTGTGGCTCTACCTCTCTCTCACCTCCGCAGAGGGGAATAGGGTACCCTGGGCTCCTCTTTACAAACCACTCCTTCTCGGGGGCAGAGTCCCGCGGCTTCCCCAGAAGCAGGCCTCTGCTCTGGCCCTCTTGCATCTGGGACTCCAGGCGGGTTTTTTCTGACAAAGGAGCCCACGTGCACTTCCATAGTTTTATTTGATAAAGTTCCATCTTACACTCTGTATTAAAAAAATAATATTTCTGGCATGAGGCTGAGGTCCCTCAGTGTTGGGTATCCCAGCTGAGGGGTGGCGAGAAAGGGCCAATCCACTCTGAGCGGCAGAGGAGACGAAGGAGGGGGCAGGAAAGCCCCCACCTCCATCACAGTGCTGTGGTCTTCCCAGGCTCAGGGGGCAAGTCAGGCGGCAGGGGGAGCCCTGCTGACAGCATGCTAACCTGACACTCCTGGTCCTGGTGCGCCGGGGCATAGTGTGGGGCAGAGTAGCAACAGGGTCCAGGGGGGCAGACACCCCGGCGCCAGGCCCTCAGGGTCAGCAACACCGTGGACAGGACCAGAGTGGCAGTGACAGCCCCAAACAGCACCACGGCCACCAGGCTGGACTCGCCCAGCCTGGCCTCTTGCCTCCGCACTACCTCCTTCACGGAGATGCGCAGCAGACCGGCGCCCCCGCTGTGGGGAACAGGCCCCGTGGCAGGTACCACCACAGCCAAGGTGGGCCCCCGGGGGATGTCCGCTATGGTGGCGGGATCTGGGACAGGTAAGACTAGCTCACAAGTCTTGCCACCATAGCCACTTGGGCAGAGACAGTCAAAGTCGTGGACCCGGTCCCGACAGCGGGCCCCTCTCTGGCATGGGTGGCTGGCACAGTCATCCAGGTTGATGGTGCAGAAGCGCCCAGCAAAGCCCTCAGGGCAGAGGCAGGAGAAGCGGTTGATGCCGTCCAGGCAGGTGGCGCCGTTAGCACAAGGCCGCATCAGACAGTCGTCCACGTTCACCTCACAGCGGGCCCCCACAAAGCCCGCCAAGCAGCGGCATGTGAAGTTGAGGGCGAAGCCCTGGTCGTCCTGGCACTGCCCGCCATTCCGGCACGGGGAGCTGAGTGGGGTGGGAGAGGGCATTTTACCGACTGCCATCTGCAGGGTAGCCCGGGTCGACATCCTGATCACTGCCACCACTACCACCCCCCTTCTAGCTATGTCACCTTGAGCCACTTTTCTGTGAGCCTCAAATGCCTCATTTTAAAACTAGGATTAGAGGAATTCCCTGGCGATCCAGTGGTTAGGACTGTGCTTTCACTGCCAAGGGCCTGCGTTCGATCCCTGGTTGAGGAACTAAGATCCCACAAGCTGCACAGCACGGCCAACAAATAAATAAATAAAAGTGTTAGAAGAAATTTTAAAATAAATAAGTATTTTTAAAAAATAAAAATGGGATAAGAGCAGTTCCCAGCTTCCCAAATGGTAAGGGTTAGATGAGATAATCCAGGGTCAAGCAAGTAGCAGAGGGCCTGGCCCCAAAGCAAGGCTCAAGGCAAGTGTACAGTTATTATCCACGCAGGCTCTCAGGCTTGACCTGGAAATGAGGAAGAGTCCAGACCTGTAGGCCATTTCCCCATTCACCACGAGGCATCAGGCTGCTGCGTGGAACAACTTTAGGGGCCGCGTGCCACCCTTCCTGGGAGGATGAGGGGAGTCCTAGGCCCTCAGCCTCCCCACCCAGGGGAGTCACACACTGATGTGTTACACCTCCAGCCCCTGTAGATTTTTGTTGTTGGAGAAATGGTTCACATGGTACCAAAAAAGTTGAGAAACCCTACAGATACTCTGACAGACTGGGTTTTATCTTTGAGTACCCCCGTGTGGGACTTCTGACCGTCAGCCCTAACGCTGCCCCACCATCCTCTCAACAGTCCTCTCTCCTCCCTCACCAGATCCTCATCTAACCTGGGGCCAGCACTCACCCTGCCTGCTCACAGGGTCCGGCCTTGCGCTCACAGTCACGCCCGTGGAAGCCCGGTGGGCACACACAGTGGTACTTGCCGCCCCCGTCATATACGCACTGGCCTCCGTTCCGGCAGGGGGACTGTGTGGTACAGATGTGCTCATCTGGAGAGGAGACCAGGAGGGCTCGGGGTTAGCCCCTCATGTCTGGCACCCAGACCTGCCCAGGCCCCACCCAAAGTTCTGTGGGCGTGGCTCATACTACAATCCCAGCCTGGGCTGGTACAGTGTAGTGGGGGAAAACAACAACACTGAATTTGGAGTCGGGAGGCACTCAGCCCTGGCCCTGTTAGTCTGTCTCAAAGTGCCTTTGGGCAAGTTGTATCTTGTCTGTAGATCTCAGTTTCCTCATCTGTGATATGAGTACAGTTTTCCGCAGGTGTCTTGCCTACCACATAGGGTTGTGTTTAGGACCAGTTCAGACGACAGATAGGTATAAAGTCTAAAATTATAAGCTACCATATATTTTCGGGTTTGAGCCAGACACAAGAGGTGCTCAATAAATAAGGATGGACGTTCTCCCAAGACACATGGGGTCCCCAAACAACAGCTACCCTCTCTACTCCCCTACCTTTGTCACAGAACTTGCCTGCCCAGCCACTGTGACAGATGCACTGCCAGGGCTGGTGGCAGGTACCATGCTGGCAGCCAGGCATCCTCACACAGCGCTCACAGTGCAGCCCCTCCCAGCCCGGGTCACACCTGATGGGGAGAAGCACAGGGTCAGGGCTCTGGGTAGAAGGATGTGAAGAAATGGAGGAGGCAAGATCAGAGCTTCTAGGAAACAGACAAATGTGACAGCCCCCAAGTGAAAGCAGGCCTATCCCAGGTCGATATAGGGCTGTGCAAGGTCACGGGACACATATATGGTATCAGACCATCAGACACCAGCATTCAAGTCCTGGTTCTGCACTTTGTCTAACCTTTCTGAGCCTCAGTTTTTTTCACCTGTAAACTAGGGATACACCTGGCAGGGATGTGTGGAGGAGGAAATTACGATGATGTCTGTAAGTGCCCCCAGCACAACTCCTGGCATGTCTGAGGTGCCTAGAAACGTTTTTTTAAAAAAGAGTGACCTTGAAAGGGCATCAGGACTATCTTCCTACCCTGATTCCAGGGCAAAGGCCTGCTCTACTTCAGAGAGTCCCAAGCACCCTCAGGACCTTGCCCTGTCAGCTCATTTCCTTATGACCAGACACTCCTTTCCTCCTGCTGCAGAATTTGCCCAGCCCCACCCCACTGAGTCAATTACTCAAATTCATCAGAAAAGACTCTCGTAAGCGCTTCCCCGCAGCAACCCTTGCAACAGCCTTTCTTTTCCAGGCTAAACCAATTATATTTATGTCTTTCCTTTATCTCCCCTTTTCCTTATGGCTCCCACTCTCCACACTCCCTCAAGCTTCGGGTCTTTCTCCTGGTATCTTGAAGAGGAATGTTGCAGAATGCCTGGTTGGGAGAGTGAAGTGGGGAGCCGTAAGCTAGAAGAAGCAAAGGAGAGGCAAGGCAAAGGGGAACTGGGGAGGAGTAAGCACAGGGTGAAGGGCTGGCCTTCTGCCCTGTGTGCCATGTGCACGAGGGGATGGGGAGAGAGCAGTAGAGTCTTAAGCCCCTAGACATTCTGCTCTGGGGCTTGAGCTGGTTGTGGGTGTGGAGGCCCGGGAAATGTGGAGCACAGCGTTTGGGAGCACGTGCTCGGAGAGGTACCTGCAGGAGCCATCAGGCGCACAGCAGCCGTGGGCCAGGTCACAGTGGGAGCTGCAGTCATCAGCTGAAAGAGATTGATGTGAGAGGGGTGAGCCCGGGGTCAGCGCTCAGCTGCCTGAGATGCGGGGCTAGGGAGAGGATGCAGGGTCCCAGTAATTGGGTGGACTCAGCTCTGGGACAGGGCAGAACAGAGACTCATCCCATTCCAAAGGGATGTCCTGGGTGTCGCCAACCCCGCGGGTCGGAGCGCCTGCAGTGCCATCTCTGGCCGGCAGAGGTCAACGTGCAAGCGAGGGACAGCCGGACAGGGCCGCGACCTGAGCCCAGGGGAGCGCTCACCTCGGGCAGGCTTTACGGGTGCCCCCAGGATGCACAACAGGCACACGAGATGTAGGCAGCGGCAGCCGCTGGGCATGGTCAGCCCCGGCCCCAGGAGGGACAGACGGACCGCCAGACGTGCGGACACCTGTGGGACGGCACAGGCTGGGAGGCGGCCGGACGCGGAGATAGCGGCACAGATTCCGGTTCCGAGTGATAACGAGCCGAGAGGGGAGAGGGGCATCCAGACAGAAAAAAGCGGTGGGGGCAGCGGAGGGCGGGGTTGGGAAGGTCTGAGCAGACGAGGGGATTGGAGACAGGAACCGGGAGGGGGCTCTGTAGGAAGGAGTTGAAAGATGGGCAGCGCAGAGCGAGGTCAGGACACTGGAAGGGCCGGGGAACGCAATCGGACGGAGAGGGACAGGGAACAGCGCCGAGGGGCGTCCTCGAGCACGGGGGCGACTAGGGGGCTGGTTCCCGGCAGCGAGCAGTCTCTGCCCCCCACCTCCGACTCCCCGCAGGACTTGCTCCCGCATCCCCTTCCTACCTCCACGGCACTCGGCTCGGCCGCGGCGCGGGGCCTGGGCACCCCAGAACGCCCCCAGCCCAGCGCGCCCCTGCCCTCGCGGTCCTCACCTCGGGCTGGGAGGCGGCGCGCCCCGGGGCGCAGAGTGAGGCCGGATCCGACGGACTCAGCTGAAGGGCTGGGCCGGGGCGCTGGACCGCCCTTAGCGGGTCGCGGGGCCGGGCGCCCAGGCGGCTGCCATGCGAGCCAGCGCTGGGGAATCTGGGGCTCAAGGCGACCCCGAGCGGCGGCGGCGGCGGCGGCGGCGGCGGCGGCGGCGGCGGCTCTTCGCACGCGCTCAGGCCGCCTGCCAGGCGCGGCGTGTGCCGGCGGAGCCCGCCTCCCCCCTCCCCTCCCGGCCCGTAGCCGGCCCGCCCCACACCCGCCCGCGCCCGGCGCCCACCCCCGGCGACGCACCGCGCACCCCCGCCCCGGCGCTCACCCTTCCTCTGGGCCTCGCGCTCTCCTGGGACCCCACCCTCCGCAGCCGCCCGACCTCTCCGCACCTCGCTCTCCCTGATGGGAGGAGGAAATTATGGGAGTCTAAATGGGAGCAGACTGTAAAGGGTCGGCCAAATGTGCACAGCCGTTATTCTCCATCTCACATCTCCGCTTTCGTGACCCGCACTGCTCACCCCACGCCCCACCTCTGCTCTCACCAGCCCACTTCCCATCACGCTTCTCATATATATCCCATGCACGTTCAGGGCATACTTGCCGCTCCTGGCCCTCCTCCTGTCACCAGCCCACGCCTCCTCCATTTGTAAATCCTACATCACCTGCTTAATCTGTCTGCTCCCCTCCTCCTCCGCCCCGTCCGCTTCTTTCCCCCCTCATTGCCAACCACAACCTTCCAGGATCGATCCGTGTCTAAGTATTAGCCTGGCCCACTCACCCACCCCCTCCATCCCTCCTTCCGTCACGTCTGTCTTTCCTACCCCACTACTTTCGTGACCACTACTGGGAAGCTTCTCTGAACTGGGAACGCCCCTGACTTTGTAAATGTGCCCCCCAAGTTCCCACCTGTGTACCCCGGAAAACATCCATTCTTGACCTCAGGCTAATCATCGACTGCCCCAAACCCAGAGCTCAGACTGAGAGAGTTATGTAGGGGGAGTGAGGGAGCTCTATCCCTCCAGGCTAATGGCTCAGAGATATCTGTTCAAGGCAGAGGCAAGGGCAGGAAACCGTTTCTTGTTTGCACAAGGCAAGAGGGCAGAGATCAGGACCACCATTGTCCATCTCTAGTCCTTCAAATCAAGATTTCACCAACTTTGGACTTCCCTGGTGGTTCAGTGGTTGAGAATCCGCCTGGCGGTGCAGGGGGACACGGGTTCAAACCCTGGTCCGGGAAGATCCCACATGCCATGGAGCAACTAAGCCCGTGTGCCACAACTACTGAGCCTGCGCTCTAGAGCCTGCGAGCCACAACTACTGAGCCCGCGTGCCACAACTACTGAAGCCCGCACACCTAGAGCCCATGTTCCACAAGGGAAGCCACCGCAATGAGACACCTGCGCACTGCAACGAAGAGTAGTCCCCGCTCGCCGCAACTAGAGAAAGCCCGCATGCAGCGACGAAGGCCCAATGCAGCGAAAAATGTAAAAAATAATTTTAAAAAAAGATTTCACGATCTTTAAGTTCAAAACATGGGAAGGAGGAGTCCTAGCCCGTGCAGAGCAGCTTCCCACAGACATCCCCCAACAAGTTGGAGCCGCTGGACTAATTTTTCTTGCATTCTCCATTGGACAGAACAGCCACACCCACCCTATCTTCTTAGCCACCTTCCCTGGAACTCTGATCACCTCTTTCCTCAAGAGCTTTCTAAATTTGAGTTGAGTAATGCCACGGCTCTGACCATTTATTTTAATTTTTTTCACTGAAAAATTGCAAAGAACCTATCATGTCCAAAATTACTGTAAGTCAAATAGATTATGGTATATCAACGCTATGTGACTATTAAAAGTCACCTCTTGGAAGTCTAAAGATATATTTTTTTAAAAGCTAAGAATACGTCAGGTGAAGGGGAAAAAAAGCAAGAAGCAAAACAGAATGTGTCTCAATGTTGGCAGTGATTTTTTTTTCCTGGATGATGGAGTTATAGGTTATTTTTTCTTATTGCTGCTTTTCAACATTTCTCATCTTTCCAAAATGGATGTGTTCAACTTTTTCTTCCCTTAAAAGAAATTCAGTAACATTAAAGAACTTTTAGAATAAACTAAAAATTTGGGGAATTCCCTGGTGGTCCAGTGGTTAGGACTCGGCACTTTCACTGCCGTGGCCCGGGTTCAATCCCTGGTTGGGGAACTAAGATCCCACAAGCCTCGTGGTGTGGCAAAAAAAAAAAAAAAAAAAGTAAAATGTTAAAAATCACTCATGATTCTATTTGCTTCATAAAACCACTGCTGTTGTTTGACTCCTTTTCCTATCCAGCTGTTTTTACACAGAACCTGTAATGTTATATCCTGCTTTTTTTTTACTCCTCATCATATACTGATAGTCCTTAAAATCATAATTTTTGTTATGGCTGCATGATAGTCTATGAAATAGATACACCCAAATTTAACCTAGCCCTCATTATTGGATACTTAGGTTGTATTTACTTTTTGCCATTATAAATTCATTCAACAAATATTTACTGAGCACCTATGTGTTACTACTCCATGCCAGACATCATCCTAGGCACTGGGGCAGGCACTGGGGCTACAGCTCCCAGATAAATAAAAGTGCTACAAATTTTCCTGCATACAGATTTTTTCCCCATGTTTTAGGTTCCTTCCTTAAGATAGAGTCTGAATTGATGAGTGACTGACTCAAAGTTGTGAAAAATGAAGAGTTCCTTTTCATTAATGAAATTCACTCGCATTCACTGATGAAACAATAAAGATACTTGAAGCTTTAGAAGTTGATAGCATCAGATTGTATCACTTACTACTCCCTCATGCTTTGAAGATTTTAGCACCTGGCTTGTCACTCTCTTCACTCTCACTTCTGTCAAATTCTTGGTGATGCCTGATTTGGTACCACATAGACAATTTTTCCAACATGTGCGATAGTTTGTTTGCAAAGATGACCACTCCAGTTCCTCTTGTCCCACATGACACTTTGCAGTGATTTTGCTGCTCCTTGCAACAAGAGGTGGAGTCTGTTTCTCAACCCCTTGCATCTGGGCTGGTCCTAGGACTTGTTTTGACTAACAGAATGTGGCAGAAATGACACTGTGTAAGTCCCCAGAGTCTGGGCTTCAAGAGCTCTTGCAGCTTCTCCTTTGCCCTCTTAGAAAACTTCCAACATCATGTAGAGAAGTCCAGTCTGGCCTGCTGGAAGATGAGACGCCACATGAAGGAGAACTGAGATGCCCTGAGCAACATCCACCACATATGAGGTCCTGTTACCCAGCCCCAGTCAAGCTTCCAGCTGACTGCAGCCTCATGAGAGAGCCCTGGCAAGACCAAGAGAAGAACCGCTCAGCAGAGCACAGCCATATTACCAGATCAATGGTGGATGAGCAGATAAATCGTCGGTGAACAGATAAATGGTGAGTGTTTTAAGCCACTATGTTTTGGGATGTTGTTAATATGGCAGTAGATAACCAATAAAACCAGCTTCCCATCGCCTTGGTTTCTTCTCCACCAATGAGAAGGATGTTCCCACCCAAACCTTGTTACTACCAATTGCTTCACACAGTCCATAATCTCAGTTTTAAGTATCACACTTTCCTATTACCAACTCCTATCTTTTCAGCCCGTCGTACCTGGACTCAAACAATTCTGGATACTTAGGTATGTTTACTTTTTTGCCATTATAAATGAATTCAACAAATATTGAACTTGGATCCACTGGGATCACTCATAAGGGTCACTAGACACTTTGCCTTCATGGGCCCCTCCCTCTATGAGAGAATATTAAAAGTTATATTTTATGATTACCTTGGTATCAGGATGAATACAATCCAGGCTGGATCCATTATTATATATTCATTTTTATTATATTCACTTTTTTTTCTGATTTTAAACTAAATTAAAATTAAAATATTTTGTGGGCCCCTAAAACTATTGTGGGCCTTCGGCACTATGCCTCCAGGGATAAGACAGCCCTGTCTCTCATCCATTGATCCTACCCCCTTTTCAGCAACACCTACTCCCATCACATCCACCCTTCCCTCCTTACCCAGCTTTGATTCAATGATCTATCATTATCATCAGCTCCTTGCATATACCAACTCCCCGGCCCTTCTCTTCCATCATATTCATCTGGGAAGACCCCACCACAGTGACTTCTCCAGCCTGCACCCAAGCAGCTGAACATGGCTGGAAATAACACATACCTAGGCTGACTGGTCTCCCTTAAATTCATGCCCTCAAACACCCTTTGTGTTGACCATCCATGCTCCTGCCTTTCCCCAGTTCTGTGCACTCTCTCAGCCCCCTCGACGGCTATTTTTACTTCCTCCTCTCTCCTCCAAACCTCCAGCCCCTCCTGTTCCTCCTCCCTCTGCTGGTGGTCTTGTTTCCAACTTCATGAAGAAAATAGAAGCAGTCTGAAGAGAATTTCCACGTGCTTCCTCCGCCTACCTACATCTGTCTCCATACATTCGCATCTGTTACCATTGATGCGATGCCAGTGTTCTTACACAGGTGAAGCCCTCCCTCCTCCTGGGCACTAGTTCCCATCCCTTCTCACCTGTGTTACTATGGGGCCCCAGTGGTTCTCCACATCCCCTCTGCATCATCAGTTTGCTCTCTATGAGATCATTTTCATCATCCTGTCTCCCATCTTAAAATAACCTCCCTCAATCCCGTATTCTCTTCCAGCTACATTTTTCTGCTTCTCTTTACTGAAAACTCTTCAGAAACATTTGTCTATACCTGCTGTCTTCGCCTCGTCTCCTCTCATTTTCTGTTGAACCCCCTCTTGCCCCACCACTCCACGAGATTTACTCTTGTCAAGGTCACCAGTGCCCTCACCATTGCCAAATCCAACAGTTGCTTCTCAGTCTTCATCTTGATGGCTCTGTAAGCTGCACTGGACACAGTGGTTCCCTGGGCTTCTAGGCTCAATCTCAGGAGCTTCTCTACCTACCACAATGGCCGCCCCTCCTCAGTCTCCTTTGCTTCCTCCTCATCCTTCCAATTTCTTCCACAGCCCCAGGGCTCAATCCTCAGACCTCTTCTCTTTTCATTTATTTACTTATTTGGTTGCACTGGGTCTTAGTTGTGGCAGGCAGGCTCCTTAGTTGCAGCTTGCCGGCTCCTTAGTTGTGGCATGTGAACGCTTAGTTGCAGCATGCATGTGGGATCTAGTTCCCTGACCAGGGATCAAACCCGGGCCCCCTGCACTGGGGGCATGGACTCTTAACCACTGCGCCACCAGGGAAATCCCCCTCTTCTCTTTTCTACCTTCACCCACTCCCTTCGTGATCTCATCCAGCCTAATGACTTTAAATACTACCTCTAAGCTAATGACTCCCAAGTTTATATTTCCAGCTAAGATGTATCCTTGAAATCCAGCCTCGTGTATCCAACTGCCTGCTTGACGTCTCCACTTAACCACTGTCCAATAAGCAACTGAGACCTAGCATGTTCAAATGCAAACTCCTGATTTCCAGCCCCCAATAGTCTTCCTATGTCAGTCTCACCCGTATCAGTGAATGGCCAAGTGTTTTAGGCTAAAATCCTTGGCATCATACTTAACTCTCCTCTTTCTCTCACATCCCATGTCCTGCAAATCCTGTCGACTCTGCCTCCAACCGAGAATTTGTCCGCTTTCCACAATCTGACCTCTAACACTTGGGTCCAAGCCCCACTATCTCCTTCCTGGACCACTGCAACAGCTTCCTAATGGATCTTCTATTATCATGAAGCAGCTGAGGTGATCCTGATAAAGTGGAAGGCAGCTAAATGCCATGTGATATTCTAAACTGAATCCTGAAACAGAAAAAAAAAATCATTAGCAGAAAAACTGGTGAAGTCTGCGTAAAGTCTGGAGTTTAGTTTACACAAGGTACCAATACTGGCTTCATAGTTCTGACAAATGTACCACGGTAATGTATAATGTTAACACTGGGGCAAACTGGGTGAATGGTATATGGGAACTGTCTTTACTGTCTTTACAAACTTCCTGTAAGTTGAAAATTATTCGGGGACTTCCCTGGTGGTCCAGTGGGTAAGACTTGGTGCTCCCAATGCAGGAGTCCCAGGTTCGATCCCTGGTCAGGGAACTAGATCCCACATGCATGTCACAACTAAAAGAGCCCGCATGCCTCAACGAAGATCCGGTGTGCCACAACTAAGACCTGGCAGAGCCTAAATAAATATTTTTTTAAAAAGGAAAATTATTCAAAATAAAATGTTTATTTAAGAGATAGAGGTCATAATTAAGTCACATCTCTGCCCAAAACCTTCCAGTGGATCCCATCTGACCTTGTTCCCTACACTCCCCCTGCCTTGCTCTGCTCCAGCTAAATTGGGCTCTGTGTTGATCCTCGAACACATCAAGCATATTCCCTGCCTCAGGAACTTTGCACTAGCTGTTCCCTCTTCCTGAAATGCTCTTACTCAGATATTTTTGCAGTTCACTCCCCCCATTTCATTCAGTCTTCTGTTCAAATTTCATTTTAGTAAAGAGGCCCTCCCTGGTTATCCTATATAATAACCCCATTCCCACCCCTGGCATATTTCCATTACCCTACTTTATTTTTCCCCAGAACACTTTTTCCACCTGACATGTGTATGTATTAGCATATTGATATATAGACTTGCTGCCTCTACTAGATTATAAACTCCGTGAGGGGAAGGACTTTATTTTTCTTTACTGCTGTAACCCAGCTCTTGATTTATCATATCACATCTTGTACTGTGTAGCACTGAATTTGTTTTTCTGTCTTTATTGAGACTTGGGTTTGTTTCATGGTCAGGGTGCAAGATTTAGGTTGATGGTGTGTTCACTGCTTTCTCATAAGTTGGAAGAAGAAAAAAAGATGAATTTTCTGTGGGCTAGGCCCTTCCATTTAATCCTTACCCCAACCCTGCAAGACAGGCATTACTACTTTTTTTTTGACAGGCGTTACTATTATTCTGGTTTCGTGGATGAGGAAGGAGGAGATACAAGGGGTTAGGTGACTCCCCCAAGGTCGCAGAGCTAGTGAGTGATGAAGCCAGGGCTTTGACCCAGGCTGGCCTTTGCCCTGTGCCAAGCTACCGATCTAGGCAATTGTACAAGGGTATAGCAGATTGTGGTCTCCAAAAGCTGCTGCCATAAGATATCCCACCCCACATTCTCTGCTTATGTGACTTTGACATTCCTCCCATTGAGAGATAGGGTCTACGTTCCCTCCCCTTGCCTTTAGACAGGCTTGTAGCTATGGTGGAAGTGATGCTATGTGACTTCTGAGGTTAGATCACAAAATATGATTCAGGTTTCACCTGATTCTCTTGGGACACTTGCCTTTGGAGACCTGAGTTGCTGTGTAATCAGTCTGATTGCCCTGAGGTCACCATGCTGTGAGGAACCCAAACTAGCCCCAGTGGAGAGGCCACATGGAGAGGACCTGAGACATATGGCAAAACAGAGAGGCCCAGAGAGCCCAGCTGCTCCAGCTCCTGCTGTTTCAGCTCCAACTGACAGTTGCATGAGAGATAAAGTCAGAACCGCCCAGCTGAGCCCTTCCTGAATCACCCACAGGAATCTGAGAGATAATACAATGATTGTTGTCTTAAGCCACTAAGTTTTGAGGTGATTTGTTATATTCGGTGATAGATACCTGGAACAAAGGAAGTAACAAAATGTCAGAAGCATTCAGTGGGCAAGTCCCTTCTTTCTGGCCCTAAGTTTCCCTTGTAAACAGTGGGCATTAACTCAGTGGCCTCTAAAGATGGTTTCAGCCCTAATGGTTGGTGCTTATCCATAATGATGCCACATCCCTCATTGTCCATTTTCTGCTGCCTCCTTAATACCCAGTCATTATCCCACCACACCATTATTCCCAGAGAGAAAACGAATGCCCTCCAACATCAAGGAATGTCTGTGGATCTGCTGGGGAAAGGAGATGGGCGCCTCTGGCCCTAATCTGCTTGAGATGTCTTGAAGTGGAGGTGTGGTGTAGTGAAGTAAAATGAACAGGATTTGGAATCTGGCCACTGATTGGCATTGGCTGTGTGACCTCTGAGAAAGTCTCATAACCTTTTTGGGCCTCAGTTTCCTCGTTTGTAAAATAGGGAGAATAGTACCAGCCTTCCTCTCTAACGGGGTTGCTGCGAGGGCAGGATGAGATAGTGTGTGTACAAGCGAAGATATGTGTATAGGAGGTGGGAGAGTGGAGGCTGGGATGAGTGGTTGCTGAGGCTTTGGGGAGGGGGTGGTCCCTGGTAAAGTCAGTTTCCTGCCCTGGAGTAGGAGAAGGGGTTAGTGATGAGAGCAATGATGGGAAGTTGAACTGGGCTGTTCTGGGCTGTGCTGGGGCTTGTATCTCAGCATCTGTTTCTGTTCCACTATCTTTTTTTTTTTTTTTTTTGGTAGCACTGGGTCTTAGTTGCGGCAGGCAGCCTCCTTAGTTGTGGCAGGGGGGCTCCTTAGTTGCGGCTCGTGGGCTTCTTAATTGCGGCTCACCAGCTCTTTAGTTGTGACATGCATGTGGGATCTAGTTCCCTGACCGGGGATCGAACCCAGGCCCCCTGCACTGGGAGCGTGGAGTCTTAACCACTGTGCCACCACGGAAGTCCCCCGTTCCAGTATCTTTGAGAATCCACTACTAGGGGTGGAAGCACGTTGACGTAAAGGACACCACTAAGTCCAGGCTTCGGTCTCTGCAAAACTTTCTAACACACACACCCCTCACCTATTTAACAGTCACCCAGGAAAGAGGGCTTTTCTCACTGCTTGGATTTCCAAGAATCCCCTGAAACAAACCTATTTCTGGCAGAGAACTTTCTATTCTCTGTGTAACTGAGGCTTCAAACCTTAAAACCATCCTCACCTCCTCTCTCTCCTCTATTCCCTTGTTCAGGCTGCTCACCAAACGTTGTACAGTCCTCTTTCTCCTGGGACCCTGGGTCCATTCGGTCTCACTGTCTCAGTCTTTGTCCACCTTCCTCACCACACCAGACTCAAGACAAGCATTTCCTACCTGGTCTCTCAGCTTCAGAACTTCTTCTTCTTCCCACGCACCTGTTCTGCAGCATGCCTTGAGGTTAAACACTCCGCATCACCATCCTTGTCACCTCCCTCCCTGGCTCAGCAGCCTGAGATTGCTCCTATTACTCTTCAGGCCATGTGATGTCAAGGCAAGAGTACAAGAAGCTGCTTCAAATCCTGGCTCCATCATCCGCAGCTGACTGACCTTCAGGAGATAACTAACTTCTCTGAGCCTCAAGGTCCTCGCTGATAAAAGAGAGGAACACCCTATGTACCAGGCACTGTTCTAAGCACTTTACGTGCATGAACTCATCTGAGCATTACAACTCTGTGAGGTAGGTACGATGCTTAACCCTATTTTACAGATGGGGAAACTGAGGCACAGAGCATTTCAGTCATTTGCCCATGTTTTGCAGCTAGTTAACTGCAGGATAGCAACCCAGGCAGTCTGTTTCAGACACCCTGCTCTCTCTCTTTTTCTTTTTTTTGGCCGTGCCTTGCATGTGGAATCTTAGTTCCCTGACCAGGGATCACACCCTCGCCCCCTGCATTGGAAGCAAGGAGTCCTAACCACTGGACCACCAAGGAAGTCCATCAAAGACCCTGCTCTTATCCTTGGGAAAAGTGACTGGTATGGGCTGTCTGGTGCTAATCAATTCTTATCTTTAATTTCTGCTTCACAATACAACTTAGTGGCTACTCTTCGGAGGACTTTGGGAACAGGTTGGGCTAGAAGCCTGATGTCTTTGGGATTCTCCTAAACCTACCTGAATAGTGGCCTCTTTTGGAGGGGTGCCAGTAGACATCTGAGACTCATTTCTGGCTTTGATCCCAGACCCTACCAGTAACTACTGCTCTAGAATACCCCAGATTCCCAACCCCCTGGATTTCCCACTTCCCTGAGCATTTCCTTTCTGAGTACCTGCCAATCAACCCTTCCTCCAGGGCCCCCAGCCACATGGATTCATCTTTTTGGCCTTCCCACCCATCACCTTGGGGGCGGGTTCCCAGGTTCCCTTCCTCTCTCCCTAATCTCCTTTCAAACCAAAAGTTTTGTGTATTACCAACACCAAATAAGGGTGCAGAGACAAGAGAACAGGGAGCAAGAGGAGCTCCTCATTCATTTGCATATTCATTGACCCACCCACAGATATTTCTCTTTCTCCCCATCAGAGCCTCACATATGGTCAGGAGCTGGGAAGGGATCACAGATGCTCAGTAAGCATTAGTCAAATGAGTGCAACAATTAATACGAATGAAAACAGGTACTGGGCCTTGACCTCAAGCAGCTTACAGTCTAGTAGGGCAGGCACACCCATTCACTACCCACACACCTCAAGTAAACAGGGGACCAGATGCACCTGTGGGGCCTGGACCTCACGGAGATCCAGGGGCATGCAGGCCTGGCCCTTGTCCTCACCAGGTAAGGGACAATCATCTGCCTGCTTGTTTTGTCCTGCCACTGCCCCTCCAAGCCAGTTCTGACCAGTCCAACAAGTAGGGGCTGCAGGTGGGCACTGAATTGGTGCAGGGAGGGAGTCAGGTGTATCCATGTCGTCCCACCCTTCGCTGGGCCTTTCTGCCAGCACAGGGCCCTGACACAAATGCCCTCCCCCTCTGGTTGTTTCCTGTCCTCCACCCCCACCTCTCCCTCATAGCAGGAATTGGAGGCAGCTGCTCAAGGCCTGAAATCTAAACCAACTATTGTGCCCCTCCTTTTGGCTTTGTTTGACTATGGGTGTTGTGGGGGGAGAGGGCTTATTATGTGCCTTAGGGGCTCCCTGAGGAGTGCCAAGTCTCAGGCCCTGGATGCCACACTTGGGGTATCTGGAGATACCTGCTCAGGGAAAGGAAGGAAGCTGGATGAGGGTAGATGCTGACTGTGGGCCTTGGGTTAGTTGAGAAGTGGCAGAGGGGGACACTTTGCCCGCTGATGTGCTAAGTGTGCAGTCGCGCAGTTAGTGTCCAAATGTCAAGAGAGGGGATGCATCCATTTGGAATCATGAGAGTTTGCAGATTCCTGTGCGCAGGTCTGAAAGGGCAAGAGGTTCACCCATATCCAGAACTATGAGTGTAAAGCATAGCACTACCAGTGCCCATGAGGGGGTGGTGGAGGAGACAGCCCAGGCAGGTCCTGCTCCAGCCTCTCCAGCAGCCGCTAAAGGAGCCATCCCAGGAGGTTTACCTGAAGCTTCTGGGAGCTGGGCCTCCTCTTTTAACATTTCATGTATGAACAGTTACTTGGTCTATGGGACAGCACAAACATTCAAGGTCAAGTTTCAGGTACAGACCTGGGATGGAGGGAAGCCCTCTTGATTCGGCAAAGAGACAGGGCATGGCAGAACAACCCAAATGCTACTGGGTCAGAGTGAAGTTGGACCTGCCAAACAGGCCCCGGTGCCATCCAGAAGAGGGAGGTAAGCTGGTGCTTCTGCACTTTCTGAGCTTCCCCAGGACTCAAAATTGAAGTCTGAGAAGGGAGGCACCTGCCCAAAGTCTGAGTGGGGAGACAAGCCCTGCCCTCAGGGAGCCCACCAGAAGCCAGAAGACAAGACTCAGTATCATATAAAGATATATGGGATGTATATTTTAAAGTTTTTTTTTTTACTGGAAATATTTTTATTGTGGTAAAATATATATAATATTTTCCATTGTAGCCAACTTTAAGTGTACAATTCAGTGGCATTAACATTGATTGCCAACATTCACATTGTTGTACAACGATCACCACTAACCGGCTCCAGAATTTTTCATCTTCCCAAACTGAAACTCTACACCCATTAAATACTAACTCCCCATCCCCCATTCCGCAGCACCTGGCAACCACCATTCTATTTTCTGTCTCTAAGAATGTGATTACTCTAGGAACCTCGTATAAGTGGAATCGTGGAGTATTTGTGACTGGCTTAATGTACATAGCATAGTGCCTTCAAAGTGCATCCATGCTGTAGCATGTGTCAGAATTTCCTTTTTACGGCTGAAAAATATTATATTGTGTGTATATACCACATTTTGTTAGTCCATTTGTGGACTAACAAGTTGGGTGGCTTCCACCTTTTGGCTATTGTAATAGTGCTGCTGTGCATAGCATCATTTCATATATATCAGTGAAGAAATATTTATTTGAGTTCCTGCCTTTATTAAGTATCTGTTAAGAGTTAAGTGGGTTTAAGAATATTTAAGAATACAAGATCCTGCAAAGATTCAAAGTCTTGATTTATTTATTTTTTAAAATATTTATTTATTTGGCTGCGTCGGGTCTTAGTTGCAGCATGTGGGCTCTTACCTGGGCCCCCTGCATTGGGAGTGCAGAGTCTTAACCACTGGACCACCAGGGAAGTCCCTATTTATTTATTTAATTATGGTCTTTAAAATTACATTTCTTAGGGACTTCCCTGGTGGCCCAGTGGTTAAGAATCCGCCTGCCAATGCAGGAGACACGGGTTTGAGCCCTGGTCCGGGAAGATCCCACATACCGAGGAGCAGCTAAGCCCATGGGCCACAACTACTGAGCCTGAGCTCTAGAGCCTGTGAGCCACAACTACTGAGCCCGCGTGCCACAACTACTGAAGCCCGTGCGCCTAGAGCCTGTGCTCGGCAACAAGAGAAGCCGCCGCAATGAGAAGCCCACGCACTGCAACAAAGAGTAGCCCCCGCTTGCTGCAGCTAGAGAAAGCCTGTGCACAGCAATGAAGACCCAATGCAGCCAAAAATATAAATAAATAAAAATAAATAAATTTAAAAAATTACATTTCTTAGACTCCCATCAAATTCAACATTCCAAGTTAGGAAAAAGACATTTATACATAATAAAAGCTTATCCACCAGTGTGGCAGTCATGGACTATCTATTAATAGACAGAAGAATTAGGAAATGTGTACAACTTAAATCTAGGGAAGCAGACTGAGTTTTCACCTCTTGAGGTTTTGAAAACATTGTCAAAACGACCAGGTAAATAGGGTTCAGCTTGTCTAATCAGGTCATAAATGAGAAGATAGGTAGCCTTTCGGCTTCAAACTATTAGTAGATAATGTCAGTTGCAACCAGAATGGCTGAATATGGTTTAAGGCCCTTCAAGCTAACATGATGAACAGTTCAAAGGACTATGGGGCTGAACCCAGGATGGTTTCAGCTCTTTTCCCAGCAGTTTCCTCCAATACCTGCAGCTAAAATTGCTGTCTTATTCTAAGACCCACTTCTTCTTCCTTTTTAAAATTTTTATTGAAGTAGAGTTGATTTACAATGTTGTGTTAATTTCTGCTGCACAGCACAGTGATTCAGTTATACATATATGTATGTTCTCCTTCATATTCTTTTCCATCATGCTTAATCACAGGATATTGAATATAGTTCCCTGTGCTATACAATATGACCTTGTTGTTTATCCATCCTATATATAATAGTTTGCACCTGCCAATCCCAAATTCCCAATCTTTCCCTCCCCTAACCCCCCTACCCCTTGGCAACCACAAGTCTGTTCTCTATGTTTGTATGTTTCTGTTTTGTAGATATGTTCCTTTGTGTCATATTTTAGATTCCATATATAAGTGATATATGGTATTTGTCTTTCTCTTTCTGACTTACTTCATTTAGTATGATAATCTCTAGGTCCATCCATGTTGCTGCAAATGGCATTATTTCATTCCTTTTTATGGCTGAGTAATATATATATATATATATATATATATATGCCATAGGTTCTTTATCCACTCATCTGTTGATGGACATTTAGGTTGTTTCCATGTCTTGGCTATTGTAAATAATGCTGCTATGAACATAGGGGCGAATGTATCCTAAGACCCACTTCCATTCCGAAGCTCTCTTCTGCTAAGTGTGGACACCACACAAACATTCGTTGCAACGGGGAGACTGGATCTACATGAGTGAAATCAGGAGAAAGAACTGTCTCGGACCTGGGTGGATTGTGACCTGGGAAATACTTGCCCATGCTTACTCAGGTGGGCCCTACAGCCCCTGTAGCCCTGTGGACACCAAGGTACAGTCATGAAAACTACCATCAAAAGGTAGTTAGCTTGACTCTACCACAAATTGCAGCTACTTTGTAAAACCCTGAAAGCCTAGAAGAGATCTTTAATCTTTACCGCCTTCC
This sequence comes from Aethalodelphis obliquidens, assembly GCF_003676395.1. NCBI lineage: Eukaryota > Metazoa > Chordata > Mammalia > Artiodactyla > Delphinidae > Aethalodelphis > Aethalodelphis obliquidens. The sequence continues at coordinate 14,534,475 of NW_020837975.1, forward strand.
TCATAGTTCTTTTACAGTGAGAGCGAACAAGTATGTAATTGTGGTCTAATGAATGTATAGGTACACATGCATGTGTGCATTTGTACGTCCATGGAGAAAGGAGTGATGAGGTCAGCCAGCCTCCTCATAGTAAAAAGAACTTTATCTTACATATTCTAAAAGTTAAAAACTCTGGAGGACTGTGACTCCCTTTCTTTTCAAAGGTATATTTATGTTTACTGACACTTTCCCTGTTTACAAAATATAAACTTAAATCGTTTTTCAGATTTATATACCCTAAGTTTGTTTACCTGACAGTTCATGGGCCTCCCTCCTCCTCTGGATCCCAAAACAGTTTAGGGAAAAGTAGAGAGACGATCTTTCTTTTCTCTTTCTTCTTTCAGTCAGATTCCTTTAGCAAAGAGTAAAAGTCATCTCAAAAAAATCTGAGTTTGTGGTCTTATATCGCAATGAATGTCACATTTTGAAAGTAGTGTATGGACAATTTAAAGGGAACCATGTGGAAACGTACAATGACCGGGAACCCTTATTTGATGAAGCTCTGCAAGAACCAATATAATTGATTCATTTAGTATAATTTTATTAAATTAATAATAATAAACAGTTGAATGGGATTGAAAAACGTGGACAGGATGAGAAATAAAGATGACTGACCCCTCCTTCCAAGGGCCTGGGGATCTTTGCTGAGGTTTTATTTGTTGTGCTGTTGGAGGAGTGAGTGCTTGAGGCCAGCTCCACCAAGGGACAAACTGGGCTCCCAACCCTCGGCCCAGGGAAATGGGACACCTCTCCACTCTAAAATGTCGATGAGCTGTAGAGGGGAGAAGAACAGGGGAGCAGATGGAATTCCTGGACAATTGTTCCGGCTGTCACCAGAGAAGACAGGCAGGAGGGAGCACTGGATAATTTACAGAGGAACAGATGCTGAGGCTCCTCCGGAACCATCTGGCCAAAAGAGGCCTGGGCTCGGGGTGGATTTCGTCTTTAGATCTGAGTAAACTCCTCAGCCTCCTGCCCATCCCATTTCCTCTACCTGAACTGGGGCTTTCCCAGGAGAGCTCTGCTCCCTGAGGACCCTGCTCCAGAGTTCCACCTGGCCCTCATCCTACTCCCTCCCTCCCTTGCTGCGTTTGGCTTCTGTCTTCGTTCTCATTCTTGATATGGCCAAGTTTGGCCTTAGGGACCTGTACCTTCCATTTATACATTTCCCTATTTTACAGTATTTTCAATTTCTTCTCCCCATCACTACATTCCAAAATCCCCCTATCACTTATCTCCATGCCATTTATTCATTCAATAAACATTTATTGAGTACCTACTATACCAGGCATTGCTTTAGATACAGTAATGAATGAGAAAAAGTCCCAGAGCTCTGGAGTTTGCATTATAGTGGGAGATGGTCAACAAACAAACAAAAATATAATATGTCAGATAGTGATAAGTGCTGTGAAAGAAAACATTAAAGCAGGGTAAGGGAGAGTGATTGGGGATGTTGTTTTAGATAGTTTGGCCAGGGAAGGCTTCTCTGAGGTGGTAACATTTGAGCAGAGACACAATGAGAGGAAATATCTGGAGGAAGCACATCCCAGGCACAGGGAAGAGCAAACCTAAAAGCCCTGAGGCAGGAGTATTCTTAGTGAGTGGCAGAATGCTATGCTATTTATTTCTTAAGTATTTATTGTGTGCCAGGCACCTGCTAGGGAATATGAAGATGTAATCAGATGTAGTTTTTGCCCTGAAGGAGCAGCAGTTTAGTGAGAGACACAACATGTAAATAAATAATTACAGCACAGGTAGCTAAAATGAAGTTATGTGCAAGTGGCTAGAGATACCCAGCAAAAGGAGCACCAAATCCAATCTAGGATATTGGGAAAGGCTTCTTGGAGGAGGTGATAATTTGAGTTGAGGGCTGAAGGAGGAGTAGGAATTCATAATGCAAGGGGAGGAGAGGGCTTGGACGTTTTCAGGCCTAATGGCGAAGAAGCTGGGTCTTAGAGACTTCCATGTGGCAAGTTAAGAAACTGCCTTTTATCCTTTGGGTGATGGGGAACCAGTGCTGCAACTCCCTCACTATATTTTTGTGCTGTTTCCCCCCAGTCTTTTTTGGTTTTGTTTTTTGAATACCAGAATCTTTCCCCACTTTTCTCGCTATCGCCCTGCTCCTGACACCTCCTTCCTTCTTCTGCTGCCAGGCCACCAAAGCCTGCTCTTACGAGTTCCCCGTCTTTCCACCTTGTCTGGCGCCCCACTATTCCCCAGTTGGAAGCCACGCCCCCATGACCACGCCCCCGATGACGCACGGCGCCTAGTGCGTGGGGATTCCCGCGGCCGTGACCACTACCCGGCCTGCCCTGCGGCAAGATGGCGGTCTGAAGGGAGTGGGCAGCGGCAGAAAGTTTGTTGTGGGATTGGAGTAGTCGGGCCGGGAGTTTAGACTTGTAGGAGATCATGGGGACACCAACATGGAGTTGGGACGGAGGAAGGACTAGCACCGGGGTTAAGAAGAGGAAATGGAGTGGTGGAAGGTTGGAGGCGGAGAGAAAAAAAGGCGATAGGAATGGAGGGGAGGGGGCCTAGATTCCAGTGGTAGCCCTGGGGCAGGGGATCCGAGGCGGGGCAACCAGAAGTAGGTACGCAGCCCCGGAGGAGCAGAGTCACGAACTGGAGCGGAACTTCTTAGCGGAGAGTAAAAAGCCTGGAGTGTGGGGCGGAGGCCCGACCGTACCAGGCCGGTGGGAGCGGAAAGGGGTCTTTTCCGTGGAGGAGGAGAGTAGGGAAGGGGGGAAGAGAGACTTAAGGATGTTGGGCAGGTTTGGTAAAGAGGGAACTAAAGCCAATCAAATGACCATCTTCTAGACTTAGATCAGCCTTTTCACAGTTCTTATAGCAGCATCTGCCCCAATTTCAGCTGAAGACTCAGGGGCCCCAGGGACTGGAAGAAATCACAATACTTGGAAAGAAGAAGAGGTAGCGACTTGCCCCAGCTCAACCCCAGAGCGGGTAAGGTGGCCTCCGGTGACAGGCTGGCATGCTCCCTGGGAGCGGAGCAGGATGCATGGGCTACGAGTGATGCTGAAAATTATTTAATCTGAGAAGGGCACTCTTCTATAGAGGCTGCCCTTTGCCTGTGGTCCCTAAGTTAATGTTCTCCTTAGATCTCACGCTGATTTTTGAGAGTTGGGTGTAGAATTGAGCCGTGTATGCCTTCACCTGTGCAGGCGAACGTGGGCAAGAGCATAGAGATCAGGCTGAAAGTATTTGAACACATCCCTGTCACAAGCAGTGCATTCATGCTCACTGTATTTTCTTTGATCTCCCCATCACATCTTCAGTTTGGTATCCTGCCGGAAGTGGAGACTTGTGGGTGTCAGATGGTGGGGAGTCATAAGAAAACAAATTTCTGGTGGTGTTCGCTAACCATTTAGGTACCTGCTGTCACCAGTTCCTGAATTCACTCTTGCAGCATGTCTGTCTCTTTTGATCGTTTCTTTTGGTAAGAAGGGCTTGTTAGTGTTCTTTGGGGGTGTGGATTTGGTGGGTAGGTGGGGTCAGAGAAGAGCGGGAGGCAGGTTGGGATTAGGGAGGAGAAACCCAGGTCAGTTTATGGTAAGAGGTCAAGCTGACTGGGGTAAAGCTCTGCGAACATTTTTCACATGATTCTGTCCCTGAGACACCTGATTTTGGAGAGCTGCTTTACAACCTGGACCAGTGTGGTGATGGAAGGAAAGGATTGTAAAACTTGCCCCTTTCTCCTCTGGTAGTTTTCTTCTCTTCCTTTATATTCTTCCCATCAAACCACATTAAAAAAAAATCAGTTTCATTAGCAAAACTAAGCATGGCTTGAGAGATAGTGGACTTGGGGTTGGAGAAAAGAGAAGGGGTTGGGAGCTACAGAGTGCTGTGAGTATGGTCCTCACTTCCTTTGATGCCCTGTGGTTATGCCCAAGCCAGAGTTGGGAGCATGCTTCTTACTGGAGCCTGTTTCAGGGCCAGCATCTGCTCCATGATTGGACTGGCAAGTCTGGTTTGATCTAGGACTCCGTACTAACCATCTCCTGCTCCCCACTCTCACCCCATCCCTGCCTGCAAAAGGCTTACTCCAGGCAGACCAATCTGAATCACTGTCACTAGACTAGCTTCAGTGCCTTCAAGTATCTGAAGAACTGGTGTTATTTAGCTGTGACTTCATTTCTAGAAGGTTGAGAAACTTCTCTTTCTGCGAACAATTTGTGGATGTCCCTAGGAAATAGCGATCAGCAAGGACAGTGTGGTGAGCGCACATAGAGATTAAGAGCACTGACTCTGGAGCCAGATTGCCTATTCAAATCTGCACTTTGCCATATGTAGCCCTGTGACCTTTAGAAATTGCCCAGCTCACTATGCCTCAGCTTTCTTATCAATCAAATGGGGATGGTAAGATTACCTATCTCATAGGGTTGTGTGAGGGTCAAATAAGTCAGTATATTAATGTATTTAGAACAGTGCCTGACACGCAATATGTATTTGTTGTTATTATACTAGTCAGATCTCAGCACTAATTTCTGCTTCATGATTGAACTTGGTGTCTCTCTGTGGAGGACCTGTACTGGTTTGAGCTGCTATCCTGATGTTAAGGAGAAGAGGTACAGCTTTTGGATAGTATAGATTTTGTGTGTAGTGAGAATATCCTCGTTAAGCTATTTAAAGTGATGTTTAAATGCCAGTGATTTCCTGTTTGAAGCTGTGAGGCTGCAGAATTATCTAATTTGCAGTTGAGTGATAATAATAATAATAGTGCTTATTGAGCACATTCTTTGTGCTTGGCAATATTGTAAGTGCCTTACCTGTATGAAGTAATTTAATACTGTTAGTATCCCCATCTTACAGATGAGTAAATAGAGGTGCAGAGTGGTTTAGTAATTTGCTCAAGGTCACCTAGCTAGTAAGTGGCAGAGCTGGGATTTGAACCCAGGCAATCTGGCTTCAGCAGTTGAGCCTTTTTTTTTGCATCTGGTATGAAATTAACTTTTAAATATGCCTACTGGCAATGTGTATCTCGTTTGCTTGTAATGATGGTTAGATGTATACCCATATTGTAGTAAAATATTTTTTGTTTGTTTAAAAAATGTTTTAGGAGCTGAGCTCTTCATCTCAGCTCTCTCCTTCCTCTCAGAGATAATAACTGATGCAGGGATTGGTGAGGGAGCGCCCTGTGCCATGTTAGCCAAATCTGGACTCTCTCTTTGTGATTCAACTTGGTGACTGTGCTTTGGAAAACCTTGGGCTGGGTTGGGTGAGCAGACTGTTACATTGGGATCCATTCTTAGAATGCATTAAAGGTGTGGGTGTGGGTGTTAGTTAATGTAGATGTAAATATAAGGCTCAATCTGACTATGATTACTGACATGAGCAGTTGAAGTAGCCATAGTGTTAAACTCATAGACGGTCTGGATGCATCTTTCTTTTAAAAATAAAAAGTAGCAAACTACACAGGGGGGAAAATGTGGCATTTTAGACAGCTCCCTCCGTCTAACGTGAGAGGAAAATGGAAAGTAAATGTGCTTCTGCTGAAGCTTATGTTGTTGAGGAAGGCCCTGTTGCCGAGCCCAGTCTCTTTCCTCTTAACAGGCAGGAGACCCGTGTGCAGCCTTGGGGCAGAGGTGTGCCCAAGGGCTGATTGACTGGCTTTCCTTTGCCCTGTATTTATGACTTACTCTTCCCCTCCTTCTGAGTCATGTCCTGTCTATTTAACACACCCTCGGGGTCCATCTTTTTCTTCAGTAAATGACTCTCCATTCTGCCATCAGGGTAGGCATGCGCCTGGTGTCGGGGGCTCAGGACTTGCCCTGGGAATTCTGCCGCAGCCCTGTGATGAGCTTTTCTGTCTGTTGTGGCATGTGTGATTTTGAGAGTTAGCATCTGTGAGTCTCTGCTCCCCTCCTCCATCAATAGAGGAGCCACGTATCTCAGGATAATGTGCTTTATCTTGACTCGTGCTTCGGTCAGCATGCTGAAACGTGTTATCTCCATAGAGTACACCTTTGTGTTTTGGTAGAAGTCCTCAGACTTTCTAGATTCAGGTCACATTTTAGCAAATGATTGAACTTCAGGGTGAAGCCTGATAGATTTTGAGCCGATTCTCTCCCTTTAGCATTTTCTTTTTGTTGTTGTCTAAATCAGTTTCTTCTCATAACACCCCATATTCATGTATTATCTTTGAATCGAATCCCTTCACCTCTTTCTCACCACCATATTTTGAGTGCCGAGGACCTGTGGGTAAACTGGGCCTTCATTTCTTCACCTGGATTCAGCCTCTTAACAGCTCTCTAAATTTATCTCATTCTCTGTAGCTTCTGGGCCTTTGCACAAGCTGGTCGTGCTGTCTGGAATGCAGACATTCCAGACTCCCTTTACCTTCCTTATTGCTCTTGTGGTCTCAGTTTAAATGTCACTTCCTTTGGGATCCCACCGCCCTTTACTGTCCTTCTGTGCTTACTTCTATTTTGGCACTTAGGCTGCATTGTAATTGCCTGTTTACTTGTCTGACTCTCACAAGACTCTAAGTGCCTTGAGAACAGATACTGTCTTACTATTGTATTCTAGCATTTAGGATAGTGCGGGGCACATAAGAGGTGCTTTATAATGCTGTGGTGCATACAGATGAATGAAATGTGGGCAGTCTCTCCCTACTCTACCCTACTGCTCTAAAAATTATTTTCCTAGGAAAAAAACCAATGTCTCTGCGGCTTCCCTGGTGGCGCAGTGGTTGAGAGTCCACCTGCCGATGCAGGGGACGCGGGTTCGTGCCCTGGTCTGGGAAGATCCCACATGCCGCGGAGCAGCTGGGCCCGTGAGCCATGGCCGCTGAGCCTGCGCATCCGGAGCCTGTGCTCTGCAACGGGAGAGGCCACAACAGTGAGAGGCCCGCGTACTGCAAAAAAAAAAAAAAAAAAAAACCCACAACAAAAAACCAATGTCTCTTCCCTTAGAAAGGCCATGGTTTCTCCCTTGTTTGGGATAAAGTCCGCACTCTTTAACGTGGTATGCAAAAAGCACTCTGGCCCAAATTAAATTCAACCCTCTGGCCTGAGTTGCTGTCACTCTGCTTCATTTGTCCTGTATTTCCTTGCTCCTGAGTTTCCTACTGCTCCTGAACCTTTTCTAGACATCCGCTTACTTTTTTCTTCTTGCTTGTGCACTTCACTCTCCATAATGCTGACCTCTGTCTCTGAAGCTCTGCTCATCCCCTGAGACCCAGCTTCTCTGTCTCCTCCGATGAGAAGACTTCCCTGCTTTCCTTTCTTCCTCTTGGTCCCCACAGCACTTTGAACCTCTGTCCTGGCACTTACCGTGTTGTGTGGTGAGTCCTCTGTTTACCTGTCTGTCTCTTTCACTGAGCTGACCCTGTAGAGGAGGCACCCTCCGTGATCATGGGGTGGGGGTGGGGAGATAGGGGAGACTGGGAGGGTGGGGGTGAGGGGAGTTGGAAGTGGGGTGAGCAATGTGGTAGATAGAGTCTGATTTTGGAGCTGGGTTTTAATCCCGACTCTGCCCCTTACCAGCTGTGCGACTTTGGGCAAGTTGCTTAACCAGTAGGATCACTGGTCTTGTCCCCTATAAAGTGAAGGTGACATTACCTTTTTTGCAAGAGTATTGAGCATTAGAGATAATGAGTACACAGCCTGTAGCAAGGTGCCTGGCATATGAAGGATACTCAGTAAATATTTGTTAAATGAATGAATCCCACTTTGGAAAACTCAGTGGATAAGAAAAGGCTTTGTTTTTATTCAAGGTAGAGTAAGCCTTTTGATTTTTGCCAGGTAGCCAGGAACATTTCTGAGATGGGAGTAAAATTGAGAGAGTCTCCTTTTTTGTGATGAAGCAACAAAAGAGGTGAGATTGGGTACAGCATCAGTGTGCAAAATAAGATTGTTCAGCCTTCTCCCCATCTGTTATGTTGAAACAACTCCTTTGATGGACTGTGACATGCATGCGAGATTGATGATGACCTTGGTGGGTACAGGTGGGGGCGGGTAGGTGGTGGATTTGTAAGATGGTACAGAAAAAGCCGAACGAACTTTTTGGTCAATCCAATAGTTAAGGCTGGGGATGACTGGATGGCATGTTTGATGATCCATATTCCCCGGTGTTTTGTAGACTGAAAAATGTTGGGTGAAGCTGATGGAACACATCTAGGCATTGAGGAAGCCAGACTTCTTGTCCCAGTTTTCTTACGGCTTCGATGATCTTCTTGTGCCACAGAACAGGCTTAACTCAGGTGCTCCCCAGAAATGGGGTGGAAGCTAAGGGTCGCTGTCCATTCTTTGCCTTTTTGTTTTTGGTATCGTTGATGGGAGTAGTTCTTCGGGCACCAGTTCTGAACAAACACCAAAGGAATTTGTTTCCAGAAGTCTAGACCTCTTAATTGTATAATGCCAGGTGGTGCTCCAGTGTGAGTTTACAATCAGAGGAAGATTTGTCTGGGTTCTCGGGAGGGCAACCTTTTTGTCTGGTCCTTAAACCCCTGCCCCAGCCAGGTGCCTCTCCTCTTTGCTCTGAGAGCACTCATCACACTATGATGCAGGGGGGCAGTTAACCTGTCTCTCCCCATCTAGGGGCAAGATCTTTCTTTGAAGCTTCTTAGGGGCAAGGTCATTTATTGAAGGCTGAGCGTTTAGTTAGACTGTACATAGTAGGTGCTGAGCAGCTCTGGTTCCTGTGTGACCCAACCCAGTCCTTCCTCAGACTAAAGCAGATAAGATCTATCTGGCAAAGCTTTTTGAACCCTCAGGAAGGAAGGTCCTGCATAAACAAACGGTGATAGTATTAACAATCGCATTACTAATTATTTTCCAGGGTTGAGTTAATGTGGTTAAATGATCTTCCAGGTGCTTGGCTTCAGCTGTCTCCCTTCTCAGCCTTATGTTCTAATCACACATCCCTAAGCCAGCAGGAAGGAGTTAAAAGAGGAATCGAAGTACACACAGGTGTATTTTCTTGCTTAATTAGCATCTTCTAAAAGGTTTTTGGTTGCTGGCATCCTCTTTGTTATTCATTAAGCTCCTTTTAGTGCCCACTGTAACCTGCTTGCTTTTCTGTTGTATCACTGGTCCTGTTTTGGTGGGCTCAATGCTCACAACCAGGACTTACTACAGCCTTGTTAGTGCCTAGATGAACTAAAAGGATGAAACCAGCAGGCAGAAGTGGATCGAAGGAGTTTTCCCCGGGCTCTACTCCTCATCCCTTGGTGTGGGGTGCATACTGCAATGTGGCATATCTTCCTGATGGCATCTTGGCAGGAGTAATAAGCTGCATTGTATGTTAAGCAGATTTGAGAGGAGATTGGGTGAGCCAGCTGGACTGGATTGTGTTGTGTGCTTTTAGACTTCAGAGGGACTGAGTCCATGAGTAGAAGAGTGAGAACTTTGCTTGGTCTATCTCGTAAGTGCTAACTGTCTACTAGGTGACATTTGGAATCTATAAAGGACATGGCCTCCTATTTGTGAAGAGCTTCTGTGCTCTCACAGTAAACTGTGGCAGGGATCTCCCTGAGGGTAGGGACTGCTTTTTGGGAAGTCAGCCTAGACCGAGAGCCCTGTGCTTCCACTCAGCCAACCAGAGAGATAGAACTCTGTGCTTATCGCCTTGGGTACTGAGCAGTGGCCTCTTTGCACCTTCCCAGGTAAGCCAAGTGGGGAATTCAATCTCAGAAGTCTTTGAGGGTCTTTAATTAGGGCAGAATTGTAGTCGCTTTCCTGTGGCTCCCTGGAGAAGACAGCTTTCCAGGCTTTGCACTGGAATTGGATATGGAGGGTTCTGTCCCAGTGTGTCTGTGGCCTTGGGCAGGTCACTTGTCCTCTCTGTCGCTTCAAAATGGGAGAACTCCACTTGTTCCGTGGGCCTCACTAGGCTATAAGGATCAAAGGAAATATAATGGAAGGGACAGCACTTCCAGAATGGTAAAGCACAATACAGATGGAGGGATTTTGTCCGTTTGTTGAGGAGCTCTATGTTTTCATCATAAACATAATGTATGTCCTCGTTTAAAATACCAACCATACAGAAAAGTATACAAAATTAAAAGTAAAGTAAAAAGACCTTTCCTTTCTTCCCCCACTGCTCCTGTCTAAGCCTTTTCCCAAAGATAGGGAACTACTGTTAACCGTTTATCATGTATCTTTCTAATCATTTTTGTGTCCTTCCAGACATTCCCCATCGTGTATCGCCTGTAAAATAAACAAAACTCGATAGTAATACATACTGTTCTTCAGCTTGCTCTGCCCTCCTAACAGTTAACCCCCAGGGGGTGAGGGTGGGAGTGAGTCCCTCCCTGTTGGAGCCTTTGAGGAGCCTGGTTGCAGCCTCCTGCCCAGCCTGGTGCGTTCCTGGGGGCTGGCTCCTTGGGAGGATGGACCAACTTTCCTGGAGGCTCTTGCCACAGCGGGCACCCTGCTTATCTCTGAGGGATTGTCTTTTATTCTGGGATGAAATTTTCTGGCAGGAGTGCCCTTGAGTGGGAACCAGGGTGGGTGCAAGCGTGATGCGGGCATCAACACTCTCGCCTCACGTGTTTCTCTCCTTCACTCCTCTTTCATCTTTGGCTGGGAAGGGAGTAGAATTACCTGATTTCTCAACCCCTGTTTTAGTGCAGAGAGAGTCTCCTCTAGTTCCTGAAACCTTGGATTAGCCAGGTCACTTGCTGCTCTACCTTTCAAAAGCAAACCAGACCCAGCTGGTGTTTATTTATTTATTTGTGTGTGTGTGTGGTGAGGATTCGGAAGGTAGCCTGCCCATGGCCATGCTTCCTTGCCAGTCCAGCGAAGAGGTCAGAGCCCACAGGAAGAGTTGTCATCTTCTCTGCTAGATGGTTATCTCACCCTTCATGGCCTTTTGACCTCTGGGGCTGTCAGAGCGATGCGGGGAGCCCAGTGAGGAGGCAGTTGGGAAGCCTGTCGGAGGCTTCTCCTGCCTGTGTTTATTGTTGGCCTGGGCTTGGGAGAAGGCCAGGCCCATATGTGGGGCCAGGGTGGTCTCTGTTCTTCCCTTCCTTCCCCGAGTCATCTCATCATCTGCAGGCCTTTCAGACAGAAGGGCTTTCCTGTCCTGCTGACCCAGGGGTCACATCTTGGGTGGGGGTCTCTGGGACTCCACTGCTGTGGCACATTTGCCTTGAGATCTCAAAGCCGGGGTGTGTCGCTTCCCCTAGGTGGTTCTGGAGGCTTTCAGGAAAGAGTGTTCCTTGGGCTAGCTGTGTGGGAACGCTAGCCTTTCTGGGCATTGCTCATTCTGAGGGGGTGAGGTAGTCCCTCTCAGGGTCTGGGGAGCCTGGCTGTAGCATAGCCCTTATCCTTGCTCTGTGGGTTCCTCTGGCGCCAGCTCACTGGGAAGCATCATTCCCTGGCCCTTTCAGAAACTGAAAGGTGGCAGTGTGTCACCCGTTCCTTTGACTGGCTCAGCTGGCTGGGGTGCACACTGCCCCATTGTACTGGGCTTTCCATGCAGCTCTTGTTGCAGCCTCCGGTCCCTGGGCCAGTTCTCTCCCAGCCCCTTTCCTTGGAGCCCGTGGGAGGTGGTGGGGTGAACTCTGCTGGCACAGGCCTGGGCTAGGTGGCAGCTGCAGCTGTGGGTGGCTTTGTTCTTACAAGCAGCTTTCAGGGCTCTGGTGCAGCCTGGCAGCAATGTTCTGGGAATAGGTAAGACAGGGGAGCTTCCCCCTGGTAGCAGTGCCCCGTTCCAAAACGGCAGTCCTCTCTTTCTGTTGACCATCCCTGGGGTCATGAGCTGGGCTCACTGCTATACTTTCAGGAGGCATGCTTTCTAGAGTGGAGAAAGCCCCTGAGGGTCTGGTGGTAAGTCTGGGGGAGTGTCCCTGTCAGGAGAGTGCAGTGTGCACCCTCAGGCATCCTGCAGCTTGGCAATCCTTCTGCTCTCTCTTTGCAGCTCCGGAGTTGGGCTGCTCACAGACCAAGCTGTCTGTCTGTACGGAGCGCCTGCAGGGCGTCTGCCACGAGTCTGTCGCTAACCGTGCTAACCGGGAGAGCTGGCTGGTTGGGAGAAGACACTAACCCTGTGAGTCTGACCTGGGCCAGCTGAGGGTGCCGCCAGCCATGCCTCTCTTCTCCCTTCCTCCCCCTGGCCTGTGCCTTCTCCCCGTTGCTTACATCATGCCATCTCCTCTGCTCGCTTGTCCTTACTACTGAGTTCCCTCCATTTTCCCAGTCTCCTTGCTGTGGGTGGGGCTGTGCATGGGCATCTGCCCATCTGCTGCTGGACTCTGCCCCTCCTTCTCCCTTTAGTTAGTACCATGGCTATCAGTTCTCCCTTAAAACAGAATGGTTAGCATTTCTGTTTAATCTGCTTTTAGCACCGTGGAGTTTGAGAACATCTCTCAGTTACCATACTGTTGGTTTCACGCCTCAGAGACAGATGGAACGAGAGTAGGAAGGGAATTTTCTGCTAGACCGGATAGTTTCCTCCCTTTATCAACAGGGGAAGATGGTGGGGATTCCCTGGTGGTTCAGTGGTTAGGACTCGGCGCTTTCCCTGCCGTGGCCTGGGTTTATTCCCTGGTCCGGGGACTAAGATCCTACAAGGCCTGCGGCGGGGCCAAAAAAAAAAAAGAGGGGAAGATGCTGTCGCCATTATTCTCATCCCAGGGTACGAATTGAATTTAGGATCAATTGCAGGTTCTTCTTGGGGGTGGGGAAGTTGAGAAAAACCTTGGCCTGGCTGTGGGAAATTGCCTGGGCAGAAGAGTGAAACTACTTAAACTGAAAGCTGGAGCCCAGAACCAGAGATGTAGCTCCCATTGGTGACCGTGGCTCTGGGAGGTGGAGTGGGTGGAGTTAGTCCGCCCACCACCTTCCACGTCTGGAGCTTCACGGGGACTTTAACCTAAAAGAGCTGGGAAGGGTGGCTCAGCCAGAGGGGGAAGGACCTGGCTTTGGACTCCACAGTGGGCCTAGGAGAGGCCTTGGCCTCAGCTTGCCATGGAGAAGCCCCCGACAAGCTCCCACCTCCCTCCAGGCTTGGAAAGGAGAAGGGCGGTCCAGAGGTAGCAGGAAGGCCGATTGCTCGGGGCTCCCTGGTGTTCTGCACGGGTAACTCTGTAGACAGACACTGTCTCCAGCCTCTGGAGGCAGTGCAGGGTGGGGTGGGCTGGATGGGGGAACTTGAGACCTGGAGGTCCTCTAAGTGGATTCTGTTTCCCTTGAGCCAGGAGGGAGATGGCAGGGAGCTGCCTGTGACCATGAGGTGTAAGTGTGTAAATGAGAGAGGGGGTAGGTGCTGCGTGGACGTGTAGGGACCCTGAGTAGGGAGGTAGCAAGCTGGAGGGCTTTATGGCTTGGCTGTGACCAGGAGAGCAGAAGGAGCGTGGAGTGGAGGGCTGATTCAGGGCCACCCTCGCTTTGCGCTTCCTTAGGAGCGGGCATGGGGACTAAGGTCAAGTGCTGCTTATGATCCTGGGGATTTTTTGGCCCTCCCTTTGGGTGGGGGTTGGTTTGCTTGGATCATCACCATCAGTAGTCTTCAGCCCCTTTGTTCCTGTCAAGTGTTTGCTTGAATGAGAGGCCAGGTGGATAGACTTGAGGTATTTGCTCAGGTGGGGATCCAGGTGAGCTTTCACAGGTCACCAGCACTAGTTCTGAGGCCTCAGGATGACTTTGGGGCACAATAATTCCCACCCATTCTGGCTTTTAAAAACCTGTCAGTCTGTTCTGCTTAGAGCGGGCAGGGGGCCAGGTCAGGGCCGCAGGCAGCATGCCCCAAGAGGGTGAGGTTGAACTTGCCCCGAGGGGTGACAGGCCTGCCTGGGGGAGGGGCAGCAGGGCTGGTCTGGGCACAGACTGGCATCTTCCAGCCTTGTCATCAGCCCAGAGCAGAGCCTGCCTGGGCCCCACCTGTGCTCTGCTGGCTGCTTGCCTGCCACGCGCCCAGCATCGCTGAGGGCTTTGCTTAGGTATCTCAGGAACAGCTGTGCCGGAAACTGGGGGCCTGGTGTGGGGAAGGCTGAACCCAGCCTGCTTTGGTCGGATCGGCTCACTGTGCGGCTGTTCACTGACAGTCGAGGTGGAGAGGAGCCATACTGACTGGGAGGGGGGGCGGTCCTTGTGGGCAAGCTCAGGGGCCCCTGCTGGTTATAGGGCTGGCCCTTGTAGGGTGGTGGTTTGTGTTTCTTGGGCCTCAGCTGGAGGCAGAGCCTGGATTTCAGAGGCTTGAGAAGCAGCTAGATATGTACGGCAGGAGTATGTCCTGCCCTGAGAGGTGCAGCTTCCTCCAGGCCTGTAGTGTTCAGAGACTACATCAGGGCTCACAGCTGAGGACGATTTCCGCAGGGGAGGCGCTAGTCCCTGTGATCAGATGTTCCTGTTTAGCGGTTGATTAGGGGCTTCAGGAAGGGCCCAGATTTGTTTTTATTATTTATTTATATCCTGCTGGGTTAAGGTACCATACAGCACAGCTGGAGTATTCAGAAAAGGGGCCGTTTTCCTTTCATTTTAAAAGCAGCAGTGATTGCTAACGTCCATTTGACTTTCTTTGGGTGAATTACGAAAGAAGAGCTTTAATGGTTTTTGTGGTGAGGTGTGTGCCTTCCCTGATGCAGAAGGTTGGGTTTATTGGCCCCTTGAGGTCCTTCACTTGCTTGATTCAGTGACGGCTGGGAGCAGAGAGACATTAGTAAGTTCAGAAATGGTCTGAGCCCAGAGGAACTGTTGGGACCCTAATTTCTTGAAGAGAGTGTGGGTGATGTGGGGAGCTGGGGAAGCAGGCGGTGTCTCTGGGCAGGCAGCTGAACTGGGCCGGTGGACAGGGTAGTGCAGAGCTTGGGAGCTAGAGGAGACCTCCAGTGGGGGAGGGCAGAGTTTGAAAAGCCAAAGAGCCAGACCTATTTTGGATTCAATCCTGTCTCCCTCTGCTGGGCCAGTGTTGAGGGGGTAGCCTCTGAGCCCTGAGCAGAGAGAAAGCTGGATGCTGGGACCTCCCTTCCTCTCCTGCACTGGTGACTTTGCCCTTGGGCAGACCCACAGAAAGGATGGCAGAGGGAAGTAACAGGGCATCCTTGGCTCTTGGAATTGAACCTTTTGCTGTTGCCTCTGTGGGTGTTTGCAGGGAATGGGAGAGAGGATAGTGGTTTGGAGATAATCTGAATTCTGAAGAGGTTTCTCCTCATCCTACTTCGCCTCCAGCAGCGTCCCTGACCTCGATGGAGGCCCCAGGTCACATACCCACACTCTCCGTATCCACGAAGGGGAGTGGATAGGAGTCCCATCTCCTGGTTTGAGAGAGATGCTTGGCAGATGTTTTGTCCTTTGATTAAAGGACACTGCTCAGCCAGCTCCTGGCACACATTGCTCCTTGTATCTGTCTCTGATACATGCTCTGCTCAGCTGTTCAGTGGGTTCACAGTGCAGGTTCCCTGTGTGCCGAGTCCCATTTCTAATGAAAGTAGACTTTGTTCTCTGGAGGTAGCTAATCGTGCCCCGTGGGCTGTAATCAGAGAGAAGGTATTTCATGCAGGGCAGGCGGTAACAGGCGGCCTGAGCTGACTGGCAGATTGCAACATGACAATTACGAAGCTACCTCCGCCCCAGCAGATAGGGGGTTGAGTCTGTCCTCTGAACTGATTCTGAGTAACTGAAGAATGAATACTATGCAGGAGAGGAAGGAGGAGGAGGAGTTAGGTGGGGTGGGGGCAGTGAGGAGAGCTGCTTTCCTTTCTCACCTCACCTCCACGAGATGGGAGGGTTTACTGCTGCTCTGGGTGTCTTCCTCAGTCGTGCCTGCAGGTCCAGCCTGAGGAGCTGCAGACCAGACTGGGTCAGCCAGGGGTTTTAACTTAGGCTTCAGCCTTTCTCCCAGAGCACAGCTGTTCTTGTAGTACAAACCCAGCATGTGATCTGGTACCCCACATCCTGAGTCATCTGCGTCCAATTCCTTGAAGCTCAGGTAGTTTGTGGTGAGGGATGGGAGTGGGATTCTTCCCTGTCAATTTCTAGAACTTCTAGAAGACTCTTTTCTCGGAGGTGCCCTGGAGCCAGCTCAGCATCCAGAGGCCAAGAGGACCCAAAAGGCCTTGTTTGCTCCTGGTGGCGCATGGCACATTCTGAGTTGTCCAGCTTTCCCTGGGGGCCTCTTCTTCTTGACATGGCATTGGGAGTCCTCCTTGGGCTGCAGCACTCCAAAGCAACCTGGGAATCTTGAGGTGAAGGAGATCTGGCCAGTGGAGGCTGCATCTAGTAGCTGGGTCTTCCTGGAGGGACCACTCTGCTGCCTTCCAGCTCATCTTTCCTCTTCTCCCAGCTTGTGGACCTGCTGTTCAGCTGCTTCTTACTTTGTTCTGCAGTGCACCTGGCATTGCTCTCACTCCTGGGTCTGACCTTCCCTGCAGTGCTTCCAGTGAGGGACAGCAGCCTGCCAGGCGCATCGAGTCCCTGTTCAGTACTGGAATTGTGGTCCCCTATGGGCTGGATCTGGGGTGCTTAGCAGATCTCAGGAGTTGGAGCCAGGGCCCCAACAAGCACTGGAATTTATGGACATGGGGCAGGGGGCGGCACGGACTTTTCCTCATGGACTTGTGTTGGGGTCACTGCAGGCTCCCTGGTCGACTGTCTCGCTAGTGGGCATTGTCTTCTGCTTCCCCAGTTGGGAGTCATTTCCCTCCCTGTGACTCTGACACATACGAAAAGAGTTTTCTCTGGCTGGGAGAGAGAACCTCCCATCACCACTACCATTCATCCCATAGCCCGAGCCTGCACTTACGATCCATCTCACTGCCAGCCACATCCACACTGTCTGTCCCCTCAGCAAGCCAGATTATCTTGCCATGAAAGCCTGGGAATATGTGCTGTGGGGCCGTGAGGTCAAGATGAGGCAGGATGAGCTTGTAGGACATGTGATGGTTAGAGCTGGGCCAGCAGGGTATGGAGTGAGACCGCTCTCTCCTCACAGGTAGAATGACCAGTTACCTGGGCCTGTCAGTGTCCTCCCTGCCCACCCACCGCCCACACAGGTGTCCCAGTACCTAGAGGACAGCGTGGGCATTGGCAGGAATAGGGAAGACAAGAGGCTGAGAATAGAGGGGGTATATATAAAGGGGCCTGCAAGGAGAAAGGGCTACTGAGCTGAGTGGGGAGCAGGTGGGGAAGGGAGGAGGGACCTGACTTCTCCGCAGAGAAGGGGAGAAGGCAGAAGCCAGCTCTGGATTTCCCGGGAGCTCTTGGCTACCTGTATCTCTTACTCCTGCAGCTCTGGCTCTTTCCTCTTTTGTAACTCATATACACCCCCACGCTGAGACCCCCTGACGATCAGAACCCAGGTGCCCAGGCTGGCTTGGGACTTTTTGGGCCTTTCCCCTGGGCCGGAGGAGCTCCCACCCAGGGTCCCACCGGAAGGGTAGCCCTGGGGAACCTGTAGGGGTGACTACACCTCAGGAATGTGCTGTCCCTTCAGGCCTGCCCGGATTCCTGTGGGTGGAGTCAGCCTGACACGGCCTGCTGCAAGTGCCCTGTGGGGATCCACTCTGCCTCACTATCAAAGGGCTGGGGTGGCGGCTCGTGCCTGCTGCCAAGCCCCACAACCCCACACCAGAGGCCAGGCTGCCCAGACAGAGGAGGGAGGCCACTCCTGCTTCCTGCCCTCCCCGCCCCCTCACCGTGCTTCCTGCCTCAGGCCCTGTTGGAATATGACAGGAGTCGTGGCCAGAGCATGTCCCAGCAGCAGGAACACACGCTTTAGCCCGCAAGGCTTCCCTCAGCCCCAGCTCTGGTGAGGTGGATGGCGGCCACGAGATTGTTTATGCCCAGAAGGCCACCTGAGGTTACTGCCTCCATTGGTCCCTGTGGTGGCTGCTGCCCCCATGCTGCAGCCCAGCTCATTACAGGTGGGGGAGAGGTCAGAACCCCAAGAACCTGGAGGGGACCTCAGAGGTCACTCAGTCCAGCCACCGCTGTGCAGATGACAGATTTATCCAGTGAGGAAAGGACCTACCCAGGGCCACACTGTGTGTCAGACACACCACTGAGCCCAGAAGCCAGGCGTCTCAGCTCCCCAGACTGGGGCTTTCTACACAGGGTTTTGCAGCCTAGGCACTATCGACATTTTGTGCTGATAATTCTTTGTCGTGGGAGGCTGTATTGTGCCTTATAGGATGTTTAGGAGCACCCCTGGCCTCTACCCACTAGATGCCAGTACCACTCACCCCTGGTGTGACAACCAAAAATGTCTTCAGACGTTTGCCAGATATCAGGGGTCGGGGGAGGAGGGGGCGGGGAGACCAAAATCACCCTGGTTGAGAACCATCATTGCTCTAAAATGCTCCTTTTTCTGCTTTTCTCCTGGACCTACCCCTCCTCATCACACAGTCTGTTCGCCACCATTGTTCACAGAACTAGGTGTTTGGGCTCCTTCTGGAAACATTGCCAGGAGCTTTTTCCCCCAGCGTCTTCTTGAGCCTCTATTAGGCTTTTTTCTGCTGTTCTCTTCTGCAACCCTTGTCCCCCAAATCTCTTAGCTGTTTCTAGACTCTGAGAGGCCCGGGAGATGAACAGGACAGATGTGAGGTAGGATAGGGACAAGACAGGACCAGACCTATCCCGGAATCAGGCACGTGATAAGCTGAGACCATGAACACACACACAGACACACATGTGTCTCCTCTGGGCCTGGACAGAGCTTTCATGGGGAGCCCAGTGCTTCCACTCTTGTCCAGCTCTCCCTGGCGGGTACTGACAGACAGGTGGCTGACACCTGGTTTCCACTTTCTTCCCTTCTCTGGTTTCAGGAGCTATTGGCTAGAGGAAGTGGCGGGGCTGTGGGATGTGGAGAGCCGAGGGCTGACTCCTGGACAGCAGAACAGAGAGAGCTGCCGACAGACGGACGGTATGTTCCTGGTGAGGCCTGCACCCCCCACTGGGTTCCCTCCTGGGGAGGCTGGCAGGTGAGGCGGCAGCAGGCAGCCCTTCTTGGTGGGGGCTGGTGAAAAGAGTGGTGGAGGCCAGAGAGGCTTGACCTTGAAGGCCCTTAAGCTTGGTGACCCCCTGGAGGAGCTCAGGTTGGGAACGCATCTCAAACCCTTACTTTCTGGTTACGATTTTTTTTAAAGCTAACATTTATCGAACATTTCCTGAGTGCCAGCTACCGTTGTTAGTGCTTTACATAATCGTTAAAACAACCCTGTGAAATTGGTGGCATTCTCAACCCAGTTTAGAGTTGAGGAAACTGGTGCTTGGAGAGCAGCTTTTTCTCTGAGGCTGCTTTCCGAGCCCACAGGGGCAAGGGGTGGGCTGCTCCTTGGGCCCAATCCATACTCCCTGCACCCAGTCCCTGGACCCTGGCTTCCTCTCATCTGTTCCCCCTGGACCCGGGCCCCCATCCAGCACGCCCCTGACCCATGGGCACTGACACACCAGAGTCCAGCCCTTCGAATGACCCCAGCAGCAGCCCAGGCCTGTCTGCCTGCCTGGTGGCTCCTACATGTCCTCTTTTTTTTCTCAGTTCAGAGGCCTCTTGCCACATCTCTGAGCCTCCTTCCTTGTTCCCCTCAGCAGGTTGAGGAGCTCTCACCTCCCAGAATGACCAGTGCAGCCCCTGCTAAGAAACCCTACCGGAAGGCACCACCTGAGCATCGGGAGCTGCGGCTGGAAGTTCCTGGCTCCCAGCTCGAGCAGGAGGTCAGCAAGAGTGGTGCCCCTGCCCTGGCTGGCAGATGCAGGCCCCTGAGGCGGGGTTCTGGCTGTCCTGAGGGCACATCTGGTCCCACCAGTTGGGGTGAGGGTGTGGCATTCCTGGTACACACTTGGGCTCTCAGTTGCAGCAGTGCTGGTGGCAGCCATGTAGACTCATAGGGGACAGCTGTGACACACGTCTATGTGTCCAGGACATGTAGCTCAGCAGAAGTGATCCCATGCAGTATTGTTTTTCGTGCAAGAGGCAGCCCACCCGATAGAGGGGTGCTAACCTGCCCGGAGGCCAGGACTCTGGTCCTCCACTGGTGGAGCAGAGCCATTCAACTTGCAGCCCCTCTGGGGGCCATTAGCAAGCAGTGCTCCAGCGACTTCCCCAAGACTAGCCGTTCTTTGCTGTCCCTGAAAGTCAGGCCCTCCTCCAGCTATCCTTTTTCTGGCTGACACTTATCAAATACGTGCTCCCTGCTCGGAACTGCATTAGATTCTTAGGAGGGCTTCTTCAGGCAACTGCAAAGCATTCTCCAGGTCGGTTTTCCTCCCTCGTTCAGCTTACTGCAGGAGGAAACGAGTGCTGCAGTTTATTCATCTTGCTTCCATGTCTCTATCCTGTTGCAGTGCGTGAAACACATTTAAAGAACTTGAGAGATGGCCAGCACGTGCCGAGCATCAGGCATACCATGGCCCACTCTGGTCACATTCACGGCAGAAATGCCACCCATGACTTGCCCATTTTCAGTTCAGGAAACATTAAATTAAAAGGCCAGATATTGTGCTAGGTGCCACCCCCTGGGCATTCCCCTGGTTTTGTAGATGAGGCCACTAGGGTTCAGCAAGATTAACATAACCAGGGTATGGTACAACAGGATCAATCCAGGTGTCAGTGGCTCCCAAGTCCATGGTCTGGGCCACCCACCTCGTTGTCCTGCCTGTGATTGGCATCCTGAGGCAGTCAGGCCAATCAGATGCTGCTTGACGTTTCCCTCCTGTCATAGCACGGGTCTGCTCTGCTTTGTGCTTGGCGGAGCTCTGGCTCGTGACCAACGTGGAGGCTTGAGGAGGATGCGGCAGGAGGGTGAAAGCAGAGGACGCTTTACTTGTCTCAGTCAGGTTTAGCCCAGAGGCTCTCCTTCCCCCACGTGCTTGTGCTTCCCAAGCCTCTGTGAGGGCCTGATTCTGCCCTGGGGGCCAGAAGGGCTTTGGCAGAGCTCAGAACCCTACTCTAGCTCGCCTGGCTTCATCACTTCTCTGGAAAGTCTTGGCTGTGCCTGCAGGGCCCACTAGGAGCCCAGTGAACAGCTGAGAGGCTCTCTTTAGCCCTGGGAGAGGTAGCATGGGTACCAGGGCTCATTTGCAGTTGGCTCTAGTATTAAGAGGGGTTGGAGCTAGTATGGATAAGGGTGAGGGTTGGAATCTGGTTGGCATGGGAGAGAGTAGGCTGGTCCAGGTGTTACTGGATTGCCTCTATCTGTGGGGCCCCGCAGCCCGCTTCTGCTGTGAGTGTCTCTGGGCTTCAGACATGGCCATTTCCAGGGCTATTTGGAGGGGGTGGGGAACAAGCAGGAGGCCAGTGGTCCAGAGCTGAGCCTCAAGCTTCTGTTCTTTTGTGCCCAGGAGCCCCTGACTGACACGGAGAGGATGAAGTGAGTATCTGCTGCCCGAGAGCCTGCCCTGCCTCAACTCTGCCCCTCTTAGCTGCAGGCGAGGCTGTTGTTTCATTTGGGCTTTTCCTTGGATTAGGTAGAGGTAAAGGTTGGGGTGGGGTGTTTTAGGGACTCTGGGAGGAGGCTTGAAGTTTGGGATATTCCTTCTGGAAAAAGAGGTTTATTCCATGGGCTCCAAGAGGATCTGGCAGCAAGGAGGTGGATGGCTCTGAGAGGCCTGCTCTTGCCAAAGCTCCCTTCCCCAGCTCCTGGCCCTCCTGTGCCAGCTGCCTCCCCGCAGCCCTTTCTGTCAGCTACATGAGGCCTCTGCAGAGGAGGGCAGCACTGGGCTGGGTTTCTAAAAGATGAATAATGGAGCAGCCTGATTGTGCAGTGGGGAAACTGGAGCTGGTGGCTTGCTGGCCAGCTGGCTTGGGCTGTAACCAGAGACAGACTGGGAACTGTAGCCCCTGCAATTCTGTCTTCTCATTCTTCTGCAGTGAGGGGGGCAGACTGTCCTCTCCCATCCCCTCTGCCCCTCCCAGCCAAGCTGTGATCTCAGGGCCAGCAGGCCTATGGGATACGCTGCCCCAGACTCAGGCTGAATCTCAAGGAGTCCCCTGCCCACAGCTACCTGTTCTCACGTCACCCCTACTCCTTCCTTCCTGAATCCATCCTGGAACTCTGGGGTGGCCCTTCTATCTCTGATGCCCCTCTGCCCTTGACCCCTCACCCTACCAGGCTTTTGCAGCAGGAGAATGAGGAGCTTCGCCGGCGCCTGGCCTCGGCCACCAGGCGCACTGAGGCCCTGGAGCGCGAGCTGGAGATTGGGCAGGACTGCCTGGAGCTGGAGCTGGGCCAGAGCCGTGAGGAGCTGGACAAATTTAAGGACAAGTTCCGCAGGTGTGGGAACAAGGGGCCGGGACACACATGCACGCATCTCCCTGTTCATAGGAGGGAGCCCGGAGAGGCTTCAGAGATCATCTGATTCTGATGCGAAAACTGAAGTTCTGGGAGGGGCACTTGCCCAAGATCCCTTATGAAGGAGGGGATGAGCAGGGTCTGAAGAACAGGATCTTGATCCAGGGGTCTGCCTTGTGTCCCTCTACAGGCTGCAGCACAGTTACACAGCTTCCCAGAGGACCAACCAGGAGCTAGAGGACAAGCTGCATACGCTGGTAATCTGTCCAGGAGGGCAGCTTGGCTGGCGCTGTGCTCACAGGATAGCAGGGGCTGGGACTTGCCAGGGGACTGCCATCCTGCCCTGGGCTCGGGGAGGGGGTGGGCCGTGGTGGGGAGGGGCCCGCAGTGTGCTGTGAGAGTCAGGACTGTCTTAATGCTCACACTGTTTCTCTTCTCTCCTCGTCTTCCCTCATGCTGCCACCGTTGCTGCCGCACTCTCCTCTCAGGCCTCTCTTAGCCACAGCTGGATTTTTGCAGTTGCGTCTGAGTTTGTGTGTTTTCTCCCTTGCCCTCGCCTCCTCCTCAGCTGAGATCTGGGATTGCTGGGGCCCGGCCATTGCCCTCTGGCCACTCCTTTCCTCTTCCTCATGTGAGGCCTGTTCAGCAGTCAGTGCCTCCCTCCTGGGGGACAGCTGGGGAGCCTGTTCTTGGCTTGGGCAGAGTTACTGATTGATGTCACCACCGAATGCTCACAGCTTCTTGGCTGCAGTGGGCAGCAAGCCCCGGCCATTTGGGGGAAGGGGGCCTGTGGACCCAGTCCATGAGCTGAAGATCAGAAGACTGCTTCTGAGCCTGCAGCTCCCTCCCTGCTCAACTAGATAATCTCACAGGCACCCCCAGCCGCCACGCAGCCCCACTCCCCACCTCCTCCCGCTTCCCAACCTGATCCTGGAAACAGCCACAGGCAGCATCGGCTTCAGCCCCTGGGTTTGCACAGTTCTTGCCTCTCAGGTACCAGCTGCCTCGCCTGGTGTGTAGAGCCCCTTGAGTGCCCTCCAGGGCCGGGCAGCTCTTAGACTGCTCTGTCCTGGCCTGGGCAGCTGTCAGTCATGCTCAGAGAGCCCCCTCCCCACAGCCAGCCTGGACTACAGGAGAGGTGTCTGGTCTCCTTCTGTCTGTCCATCGTCTGTCTCTGTGTGCCTTGGCTGCCCTAGCACCCGTGGCTTCCTGTGTCTCTGGGCCGGGAAGAGGGGGAGGGGAGGGGAGAAAGGGCTGGCTGGGTGTGGGCTGGGTTCACTGTGAGTCTTGTGCCTCAGATCAAGAAGGCTGAGATGGACAGGAAGACACTGGACTGGGAGATCGTGGAGCTGACCAACAAGCTGCTGGACGCCAGGAACACCATCAACAAGCTGGAGGAGCTCAATGTACGGTCACCTCAGGGGCCTCCCTGCCTGTGCTGCCATGTCCTGGCCCTGCCCTGCTCCCCTGGGCTATGCCGGGCTCTGAACTGCATCTGTGTCCGCAGGAGCGGTACCGGCTGGACTGCAACCTGGCTGTGCAGCTCCTGAAGTGCAACAAGTCTCACTTCCGTAACCACAAGTTCGCTGATGTGAGTGGGGCACTCTCCCTGCCAATGCCCGTCTGCCCTTGTTAGGACGCCTCCAACTCCAGTTTCTACACCTCTCTCTGTCCTGTCCTCATACCTTCAGCTCCCTGCTTTTTGCTTTGCCTTCTCCTCACCTCCCTGTGTCCTCTGAAGCCAGTCAGCTCGGCCGCTGGTTGGTGTCCTGCATGCTGTCAAGGGCCCATCACTAGGGGCAGAGTGGGGACTGGCCCTGTTGGTATTTCTGGAACAGAGACAGGGAGAGAGGATCTCAATTTCCGGATCCCATGCAGGAAGGAGGGGGTTGCCAGAGGTATGGGCCATAAGAATAATTGAGAGGGGCCCTTGCTCCAAGGGGCAAACCCTAGACCCCAGCACTCAGGCTCAAGGTTGATGGGGCCTACAGAAGGAGTGGAGGTATTTCTAAGGCTTCTGGTCAATACTGATTCTCAAGCTTGTGTCTGGTTTGGGCAGAATCTACCACTGAGATGGGGAAGTTAGACGTTTGAGAGCATGTGGGCCTTAGCACCAGTTCTGGGTTCAGATCCTGGCTGTGTTAATCAAAAGCTTCAACTTATTTTACCACTACCGAGCCTCAATTTATCTGCGAAATGAGGATATACCTTTGTGTGCTGCGGAACAGGTGATAGCAAAGTGCCCAGCACACGGGGGGCCTTATATGTGGCAGCCGTCACATCTGCCCTGAAGCAAGCCGTCTTAGGCCGGGCTCATTCACGTCTCTCTTCCCTTCTCTCGCTCCTTTACCCCAGCTGCCCTGTGAGCTACAGGACATGGTTCGGAAACATCTGCACACTGGTCAGGAGGCTACCAGCCCGGGGCCTGCCCCCAGCCTGGCCCCAGGGGCTGTGGTGCCCACCTCGGTCATTGCCCGCGTGTTGGAGAAGCCGGAGTCTCTTCTGCTCAATTCGGCCCAGTCAGGCAGCGCCGGGCACCCCCTGGCTGAGGATGTCTTTGTGCACGTGGATATGAGTGGGAGTGACCCAGGTGACCCAGCCAGCTGCCCAGCTCCGGGAAGCCCCGTCCCCCAACCCAACGGGGAGTGCTGCTCTCTGGGCACCGTGGGGGGCTCCCCAGAGGAGGAGATGTCCCTGCCGGCCTTTGAGAAGCTGAGTCCCTACCCCACCCCACCTCCACCCCACCCGCTGTACCCTGGCCGCAAGGTGATAGAATTCTCTGAGGATAAGGTGCGGATTCCCCGCAACAGCCCCCTGCCCAACTGCACTTACGCCACCCGCCAGGCCATCTCCCTGAGCCTGGTGGAGGAGGGCAGTGAGCGAGCCCGCCCCAGCCCAGTGCCCAGCAGCCCTGCCTCGGCCCAGGCCTCCCCGCAGCACCAGCCCAGCCCCGCCCCCCCGGGGCTCAGTGCCCCAGCCAGCTCCGCCAGCTCCGAGGAGGACCTGCTGGCCAGCTGGCAGCGGGCATTTGTGGACCGCACTCCGCCCCCAGCCGCTGTGACCCAGCGCACAGCCTTTGGACGTGATGCGCTCCCTGAACTGCAGCGCCACTTTGCTTTTGGTCCCGCTGGCAGAGATGAGGAGGTGCAGGCACCTTCTTCCCCACCCGGTGAAAGTGGGCTTTTGCTGCCAACAGAAGCTGACCCTGGCTTTCCCAGAGAGGAGGAAGAGGAACAGCTGAACCTGCCCATCAGCCCCGAGGAAGAGCGCCAGAGCCTGCTGCCCAGTGATGGTGGCACAGAGGAGGGGCCTGGCACTCCTCGCACTGAGGGCAGGGCCTGGGCACTCCCCAGCTCCAGCCGCCCCCAGCGCAGCCCCAAGAGGATGGGGGTGCACCACCTGCACCGCAAGGACAGCCTGACCCAGGCCCAGGAGCAGGGCAACCTGCTCAACTAGGGCCCTGCTTGCCTTCCTGCCACTGCTGCACGGGGACTGCAAAGGTGCCCCAACCCTCGCAGCTCAGGGTCTCCACCTAGCCCAAGCCCTTGGCCTCTGCTCCCTGTGCAGATAGGGTCAGGCTACACCAGGCCTTTCGCTGCACTGACTGTAACTGGTACCAGCTTGCCTCATGGTTTTTCCCTCCTGGAATATTTATTCTCCAAAGGTAACATGCAGCTGGGGCTCATGACCTTTCTTCCAGTCGGCCCAAATTGGTCTGTTCTGGGGAGCTGAGGGGGTTATTACATCAGTGTTTATCCTCCATCCTCCCTTCATATCCTCCAGTTTTCTATTTTTATCTGGCAGGGGGGTGGGGGGAGGAGGGTCATTGGGATTATTAACCTCTAATTTCAGTTTTCACCTGTTGCCTCTCCCCCCATATCCTCTGCACGAGCTGTTGCCTTCAAGGGCCTGGCACAGCAGGCCCTCGGGGGGATGAGGGAGAGGACTGACTCAGGGCTCCCCTCAGCTGTTTCCTTCCTCCCTCTGGAAGGGAGTAGAGGGTGGGATTCAGGGCCCTCAAGCTGGGTTCTAGGTGAATCCTGGTCCCACTCCCAACCTTGGCTCTAGACTGTTAACTCCCAGCTTTGGGAAATTTTCACATCAATAACTATTTTAAAATTAAATAAAACTATTTTACTGGTATGGCCTAATTTGTCTATTAATGACCTTCCTTCTGCCCTTATTCTCCCCATTCTTGAGTATTCCCAGTCCTAATCACGTCCTAATCTTTTTGCTGCTGACTGACCCCTACCACTGTTCTGCCTGGGGCTTCCCTGTGCACAGAGCATCAGGTGGAGGGAGAGGGTGTACCTCAAGTAACCCTGGCAGGGCCCCTGAGTCTCTCCTTGAGGTAGAGTCCAGCCCAGCTCGGGGGGGCTCTTTACCTCAGTTACGATCCTTACAGGGCCTGTGTAAGGTGTCACCCCAGAACCCCAGGTCCTGTAAGTCAGAGACCTGAGCCAGACCTGTTTGAGACATTTGGGGCCAGTGGACGCCGCCTGGAGCTTGGGCCGTGGGGTGGCACTGCCTCCTAGTGATGTGTAGTGGTAATTCCAATTCCTCCCTCGCTACCAGCCCCCAGTGACCAGAGCCACACGTCAGGTTGTCGAGTTCATAAAATCTCTTCCGAGCCAGCGGGCTGCAGCCAGAGCTGCCCACAAGTCCAGCATTGCCTTGGGTTCCAGTGCCCCCAACGATTTTGTTTAGTCACAGCTTCCAGAGCCTCCCACCATGCTGCCAGGAGCTGCCAGAGCCCCAGGCACACCAACCCCCCACCCTCCTAAGCCCCAGGGCCTGACCCTGACGTCTGGGGCAAAGTGCTGGAGATGCAAATGTAATGACGCGCAGAAGCCTGAATGGAGAGTCACATCTCCGTCTCAGCCAACAGACTGTCCCCTAGTCCTGACGTCATTAGCACCATCTGAGAGCTGGGATCTGTGGAAGGGCAGAGAGGTGTTCAGACCACCAGGCATTCCTCCGCTGGGGACCACAAATAGAAGTGGCCTAAGTTTCTCACACCCACTCTCCCTGGTCCCAAGCCTCTTTCAGACCTGACTCTGATCAACCCTTGCGGCTCTTACCACTGGGGCACATCCAGGAGCTACTGCCCCTCTGGTGGGCAGCAGGCTCCCGCCCTCTCTCTCGTTCCTGGGTGTCGCCAGCCCCTCCTGCCACCTCCTCCTCCTCCTCCCCCTCAGAGAGGAGGTCACAGATCTGCTGCTGCAGCTCCGGGCTAATGCTGTTCTCAGCCAACACCAGACTCCGCAAAGCTGTGGGGTAATTTTCCACCATGTCCAGCAGGGTCTGCGGTGGGGAAGAGTACGGAAAATGATGAACACAGTTAAGGCAGCTCCGGACTCCAACCTGCCACCCCTTCAGTATGTCCACAGACACACTGGCTAACCTCAACCCCTGGCCCATCCCCAAACATGAAGACTTCTCACCTGAGCTGACTGGTTGGTGAGCCCTGTACCCTCCAAGTCTAGGACCTCTAAGGTGCGGCTGGAGGCCACAGCTACAGCCAGCATCGCTGCCACGTGGTCACCTGGGGAGATAGTACACGTGCACACACTCACCGGCATTCACAGGCCTGCTAACCCTTTCTCCCCACAGCCTCCCCATTGCCCTGACAACCTCAGAATCCACCCCCAGGCCAGGAAACGCTGGCAACTGGTAGGTGGCCAGGAGGGGAGCATTGTGACTGATGAGTGAATGGATGAAGCAAGCCAGGCCCAGGGGTGGTGATGGATGCTCTGATCTACCTGTTGGTCATCTGGTCCTCAACACAGGTAGCTCCTCTACTTCCACCCAGAACCTCCCTTCTTTCCTCCGCCAGTGTGCTGGTTACCATGGCAACTGATGGTCCCAGGTTCTTGGACAGGGGTGAGGGGTGGTGAGAATCAAAGGGGGCTTTCTTGAGCCTCACCCAGGGGGTTGTAGTCCAGATTGAGGACGCGGACCTGGGAGCTGTGGGCCACGGCAATGGCGAGGCGGCTCCAGCCCTTAGGGGTGATGCCAGGGTTGGCGCTCAGCGTCAGCTCCTTCAAGCCTGGGCAGCATCATAGCGAGAAGCCAGGATGGAGAGGGTCAGGCCTTTCTCAAGCCCATTCCCCACCTGGGGATCTCTGGGGTATCCCTAGTGACTGAGAGCTACCCCACCTCCTCCACAGAGCTCCAGAGACATTAGCGACCCATGCCTTTCCTGCCCACTGCAGCTTGGATTCCTGAGTCTCCATCCTGCTAAGCTCCCAATCCTTCTCCCTCCTAAAAGGATTCGAAAAACATTCTCACCCACACAGTCAGAGCCCTCATCTCTAGGCCATGCCCCCTGCCCTCTGCACTGAGCTTTTCATGAAGGCCACACTAGCCCATGCCCTCAGCAGGGCCCTGCTCACCAGACTTGGCCCCATCAGGGGGGAGAAGGCCACAGATGAGGTTGATGGCTTCATCACCCAGCATGCAGTCCCCCAGGTCCAGAGCCACGAGGGCAGGGTGGAGGGCCAGAGCTGGATTCAGCAAGGCCAGCCCCGCATCTGTCAGAGGGCTCCCATGCAGGCTGCGGGGTGAGACCAGAGAGCAGAGGTTACTGCAATCATCAGTCCTTACTGTAAGGGGGAAGGGGCGCCCTCCCTTATGGTGAGCTGTAGAGCTGAGGGGGACATTCAGTCACAGCACTTGGGAGAGGCCTTGGGAAGGAAAAAAGAAAATTCTAGACTCTTAAGAATGCAGTTAGAAGGGGAAAATTCGGTTTCTTTTCTGGGGCAGGGACTGGGACCCAGATCAGAACACAGAGAAAGGGTGTGTGGGTGGTGTTCTGGACAGAACATAGGGGCAGGGATCTAGTCCTCAGGGGAGTATTCCTTTTTGGGTACTGAGCAAGCTACCCCGGAGAAGTCAATGCGGGTGATTAGGTTGGGAGGTACACGGGTCCTGCCAGGAAGGGGTGGGTATCCTATATCATTTGGGGTGGGTCTGGTGTTCAAAGTCTGGAGGTGAGGCAGGGGCTTGGAGGGTGTTGTGGAGGCATGGGCAGAGGAATGAGGTGCGTGAATAGGGGTGAGAAGGTAGGCTGGTGCAAGCACAGGTACCAGAAGGTGTGCGGAGGAACAGGAGATGGCAGGGGGAGTGCGAGGAGGGGTGTGGTGCCCGGGACCCCTTTTAGAGGGAGCGCACTCACAAGAGGGACTGGATGGAGCGGTTGGTCCGCAGCGCCTCCGCCAGCTGCTTGATGCGGCTGGGGCTGGACACGACGCCCAGGTTAAGGTTGAGCTGCGCCAGGGACGTGGCCCCGGCCAGGGCCCGGCAGATGCGGCCGAAGTCGCGGTCGCAAAGACGGCAGCCGCGCAGTGAGAGCAGGCGCACGGCGTTGTCGCGCAGGCCGCGGCAGATGTCCCGCACTTCGGCGCCTGACAGCGGCTCCCCCGATATCTGGATGGAGCTGGGCAGCATCGTACCCACGGCTGGGCCTCCGGGGCCAGGGCCCGGGCCGCGGCCGAGTTTGGCGGGGCCGCGGGCGGGGTCGGGTCCGGGGTCCGGGGTGGGGTCGCCGACGCAGCGGAGTAGAGGGGGAGGCAGAGGCACAGGCGGCGGCGGCGGCGGCGGAGAGGAGCGCCGGGGCCCGCGCGGGAGCCGGCCGGGATTGCGGAGGCGCCGAGGTCGCCGGCCGGTCTGAGACCGCGCGGCACTCGGGCCGGGGCGGACCGTGCCGTCCGTGTCTGGGCGGCGAGCCGGGGCGCGCGTTCCGGGGCCGGGCGGGCGCTGCTCCGCGCTGGTCTTCGTCCCTCGCGGTTACGGCGCCGGCTCAGGGGCCTCGGCTTAGGACGCGCGGAACCGGTCTCCGCTCGGAGGCCGCATCTGTTCCCTCCCTTCCTCCAGCCCCACTCCCCCTACCGCCCCGCAGGGAGAGCCCGAGGCGGGCAGGCAGGCGGGCCGGCAGGCGGGCAGCGGGTGGCGGGCGGCAGCTCGGGCTCAGGCTGCTGCGCAGGAGCGGGCGGCGGGTTCCCATGGCAACGGTATCGTCATCGCCGCTCGCCCCGCCTCCTGCCCGGCCTAGACCACGCGGGCACACGAGGTTTGCGCACACCCGATGTTCAGGAGCAGTGGGGGCGCTCTTCCCCTGGGTGTAGGGCCAGACAACAGGTGGCCAGGTGGAAGCCTGGGACGGGCAGGGGGTAGGGAGGGGAGAATAGAGACACATCAGGTGGAGACGGCATTTGAGACAGTTACACGGTTCTTTTGCTCATTTTCTCGTCGTTCCCCGTTCCTAAGGGCCAGACCCCTCGGTGCCTTCCCCTGGATCCCAGGGACGCCCGCCACCCCCCCACCCCCGTCCAGTTTGGAAGTCCCAAGGGCCCTTTAATTTGCGCCTCGCCCCGCCCCCGCGACAAGAGGCGCCGCGTGCGCGGGCATTCCAGGCGCGAGGAAGTCCTCGCGTGCCCCTCGCCAAGATGGCTGCCTCGCAGTGGCGGCGGCGAAAACCCCTGCCCCGTGGAGGCGGCCTCAGCTGCCAGGCCCAGTGGAACCCCAAAGGGTCCTTGAAGCAGGTGAGCCGCAGGTAGATGCAACGCGCTGGTGCCGCTCCTTTCCCAGGTGATTAGGGCACTGCTGATGCTCTGACGTCCTCAGTATCCATGGGACTGGAGTAGCCAAAATGAAGGGGGGTGGTACCAGGAGAGCAGGCTGCAGTGGCTGTGGGGCCGTGAAAAGTAGGCCGGAGCTTTCAGTAAGGGCACACTGCACAATACAGGCAGTGCCCTTAGAACGTTGTCCACTGGTGATAGTGCAGGGGACTCACATCACATAGGATCACATAGCGTGAATGAAGGGCACATCTTTCTTAGTCCCTTTATTAGAAGGGAAAAACGCTAACCCAGATTTACTAGGGTAATGAATTTAAAAAAAATGAATAATATAAACATAGTGAAGGGAGGTCAAAGATTCTGTTCCCTCCATTAGCCACCTGACTTAAGTGGAACAGATTAAATGGGTAGTGGGAGAGGATGGTGCTGTGCTTGGGGTGGTTATCGCTTTTAAGAGTAAATAGCACTCTTGAAGAGAAAGGACTGAGGGAACTCCTGAAGAAAGCTTTGTTCCCCTGGCCCCAGTATAACCAGGGCAAAGCCAACTTTGGCTTCAAATGTACACCTCCACAGAAAAATTATCCCTACACAATGGCCCAGGTGCATAAGGGCCTTGTAATGACATGGTGTTGAGTCTGGAAGTTTTTGTCCAGTTGTCACTGCTCCATAGGCATCCCAAGAGTGAGGCTGAGCCCAGACCTAAGCCGGGTGCACCGTTCCATCAGACTTATTATGGTTCTTGAGTTTGAGGCCTCCCTGATGCTGCATGGATCTTGTGCTCCCTGCCCTGGGGGCAGGTTCCATATTCAGTCTTTCAATGCCGTCTGGGCTGTCCCACTTTCATTCTGCTTGGATAGGGGTATAATGAAGTGAGCATGTGACATTACCACCACTGACAGAACAGGAAAGTGTACAGGAAGTAGGGTGGCAGGGAGGACCACTGGAACGGGTAGCTGTAGTTCCAGACTTCAATCAACATTTTAATTACCAAATCTATATTTAGCAAGACAATGTGGAAGAGATAAAGAGGAAGGAAGGGGTAGGTGGTGAGAGGACCTCGGAGGAGCTGACCCACTTTCTGCACTGGCTGCAGAGCCCTGCAGTCCCGGCCAGGACTTCCTGGCCTTGTGCCCTTCAGAAGCTCGACAGGCATCAAAGAGGTGCTTAAGTGGCTATAGCTCTGTGGCAGCTGCAGACCCCTCAAAGAGACACATGTCATCAGTACTGTCCTTCAGTCTTCCTCCACTTTGCAGCTGGCGGAAAGGGGGCCGGCCAAGGATCTCAGGTGGGGTCAGTGTGACTGCAGGGTCACCGCGACAGCCTTGGCTGTGGCGTTGAGCGCAGTGGTGGGAAGCCTAGCAGCAGGGAGCACAGCGGGGATGTCTCTGGGGACCCTCTGCATGGGTGGGATGTTGGGGCCTTCCAGCGTGTCCAGGATCCCTGAAAGGAGGAGGATGGAAAGTAAGTGAGGGTTGGTAGGGCCCTGCCCTAGGCAGCTGTCCTCCCTCTCCCCCGCACCCCTCCTGTCACTTACCCTCTACCACCTTATGGTAGGCAAAATGCAGATAGAGCAGGAAAAGCATGTGCAGGGTAGCCAGGGTGCCACAGAGGAGCAGCCGCTGTGTGGGGCCTACAGTCCGTGACACCAACACTGCCACCTAGGGCAACAGGAATACAGTTCAGAGGGCCTGATCCAAGTGACTAGTGTAGAGAAGCCACTCTTACCCAGAGCAGAACCGTCTTTGGGCTCTTCCCTCCCATTCAGAGCCCCTTGTGGGACTGGGCCTGAGCTCTGGGCTGTTTTCCCTACTCCTTCGGAGGACAGCCCACCCCTGGAAACCTCCTGCCGAGCTTACCATACGCAGCGTGGACAGCCCACCCACCAGCAGCCAGAAGAGGTAGAAGAGGGCATGGAGGTGGATGTTATAGGTGATGAACAGGACAATGCAGTGCCCAAAGAGGCCGTAGCCCTAGGAAAGAGGATGGCGGAGAGGAAAATCACTCAGGCTGGGCTGGCCTCTGGACCCTCATGGGGACCCTGAGAAATAAATGGTCCATTGGCCAGCTCACCCCATTCCAGGCCCTGGGGCCCCTAGGACAGATGCAGACCAAAGCCTGGTTACTCTTTTAAGATCACCCTTGCCCACCAGCATGCTGGACTCCTTACCAGCAGTGCCAGCATCTGGAGCATGGTGATCTGGGCATTGCACAGGTAGGCGAGGAAGTAAATGAAGGACGAGACGCCCAGCCAGTAGCCGAAGCAGGTGCCAATGGCTGTGCCCATCAGGGTGCCCTCCCGCTGTGGGGTGAAGGCTTTAATTAGTCCTGGGAGGCCTCTTAGCTCACTCAGGGCCTTCCTCAGGGGCTGCTTCTATCTTACTCCACCATCGTCTCCTTGGGCAGCTTTCAACTCGTATCAGCCACCCCCCAAAGTCCTCTGTCCTGCTTACGATAATGGTGTCAGACGTCTTCATCCCATGGAGGAGGATGGCCACCAGCGTGAAGACAAGCATGAGAGGTCCGTAAAGCTCACCTGCGATTTTCTGTCAATATACCAACTCATTCAGGCTGGAGGGTACAGTGGCTCTTCCGTTTATGCCTTCCCAGGCTTTGCGTGGTGGCCCCACCCTCTGCCCTAGTGCCTCCCCCGGCTCTTCCAGACATGCTACCCGCTATTCACCTGGGGGAAGTTGACCATCTTGATAGGGATCATGGACTCCAGGAGCCTGGGAGGGGAGAGGAGAGATGAGAGCAGAGGCAGCACTAGGCTGTGAGGTTCTGGAAAGCCTGAATCTTAGTCATCTTGCTAACTGAAGAGAACATGCTGGATGGTAAAGGGAGAAGAGGGTGGTAAAGACAGACAAGGAATGAGGAAATCACTTTTTTGCCCCTGAATGCTTCCAGGAAGAACAGCCTTCTGATGCTGTGCTGACTGATGCAGCAGCAACACGGAGAATTTAGAAAGCCCTGCTGGGCCCTGGGAGAGGGCCTGGACCCCACTACCTATGTGACCTGCTCCCCTTTAAACCTCAGCAGAGAATGCCCCAAATTCAAGGCTGTGATAGTAAAGCCCTGAGAAAGGTTTAGAGGGAAAGTTGTTACTTGAGGGAACCAGCGTGCCTCCTGCCTCGTCCTGCTTATCATTCCTCCAGGCACCCCTGAGCATTTTCTTGAAAAATATATTTGAAGTGGTATGAAAATTCCAGGCAGAAGGAATAAAAGTACCAATAACTTCCCCACTTCTTAAGTGACTAGCTAGCTCCTAATAATACCCTGGATCTTGACTAAATTTTACTTCCTCTGAGAAAGCTGCCCTGTCCAATCCTCCAACCAACCCTGGGTCAGGTGTCCCTCCTGCGTGTCCCTTCATGGCAAATGAGTGCTCGAGGGCTGCACTCCAGGGTAAGGCTCCCATCTATCTTCACCACTGAATCAGACACAACTACTGTAGTGCCTGACGCAGAGCAAAAGCTCAGTAAATACTTGCTGAGTGGTACAGGTATTTGATAAGCATTGGTTGAATTAAAGGATGAGCAAAGAACAAAACCAAGATTAAATCCAGCTCTTGAAAAGTCATTCAACAACTAGGTACCGATATTCTAGTTCAGAGACTGTTCCGGTGCTGGGAATAAAAATGTGAAACAGTGCCTGCTTTTGAAAAGGAGGTCTCTGGGGAGACAGACCCAGAAATAAGAAAGTACAGCACTGCTGAAGTGTTATCTGTTCGAGGAAAGCGCAGAGCTCTATTGGAGCACCAGGAAAGGACAAACTGGCAATGGGGAGCAAAGGAAGTGACATCTGAGCTAAGCTTCGAGGGAACATGAGTAGTTTGCTAGATGGAGAAGAGGAGGAAGGCAATGTTTTATCGCCATGCCCTGTTCCGTGACTGGTAAGACGTATAATGTGGCTGGGGTCATGAAGAGGGGAGTCTAAGGGTTTGGTGTCCGGTTGTAGTTTGGATGAAGGACTAGGTGTTAGGGGGGCAGCTTCTGTCAGGAGGAGGATCCTCACCTGCTTCGCACCTGGGCAGGCTCCACATCAAAGTAGGGTCTCAGGATGTCGATGTTGGCATACAAGCTGAAGGCCCTGGAGGCTTGTCTCTTCCCTGCCTGCCACATCTGAAGCAAGGAAGACGGGTGGGGTGGGAGGGTACTGTGAGACTCTTGGCTCTATTGCTTATTTTTTGTTGGATGTCTACATGGTTCTAACTGGACAACCCGGGATGAACTTCACCAACACCAACTCCAGAACCAGGGGCCTCCTAGGTATACTTTTCCACCTGTCAGGGAGCCAGTCTTGCTTACCTGATCAGCCACCTGCCGGCTCAATTGTCCCTTAAAGCCCTTCATGCCCAGGAACTCCCCATCCTCTTCTTCAGCAGCAGCTGCATCAGCATCCACTTCTTCCTCACGCAGGCGCTGATGCAACTCACCCATGTCCTCGAAGCTGGAGCCTGAGGTATCATCCATGTTCTCCATGTCAATCACAGCTGAGCCCCCACCCTGTGAAGACAACAGATCCTAAAGTGCAGTGCCTTTCTGCTCCATCCGTTAAGTCCTTCTCTGTTCACCACAGAGTTTGGGTCTCTGTTCTTACACTGCAGGGGATATGGCTTGGCATTACCATAGATCACGCCATTCTCTCCCCCTCATTTGCTCTCAGAACCCTTGGTTGTTTGTCTGTCTTTTCTAGACTGGGAAACCTATTCCCTGTCTTCCATACACGTCTTTCTCCTACCTTCCCTACCAAAGCCCCCAAAGGGCTACAAAAGTGCCCATTTCCTTTGTCTTTCCCAACCCCAATACAAGGCTGTGCGCACACAGTGTGGTTTTGGCCAGTGAATCCCGCCCACCCACAAGCCCACTCCAGCCCCGTGCCATGCCTGACCCCGACCGACCTTCTAACTTGTGCGGAAAGCAAGAGCAAGCGGGCCCAGAAACCTGAGGCCCCTGGTCGGAGCCGTGGGGCTATTATTACCTGGATGTTTTCTTCGAACCCTCCCCATTCCGGGCCAGCCCCATTTCGGGCGCCGCCGGCCGGCGCCGCCGGAGTTGCCATGTCCCTCGAGGGCTCCCGTCGCTGAAGCCCGCGCTAGTCCCGCGCGCGGAAGAGGAGTGGGAGAGACGTGGGCCTAACGCAGGGACAGGTCCACGGACGAGAAAAAAAGGAGGATCCGTCGGAACGCAAAAAAGAGAAACCCGGATGTTTGGCCCAAACTGACTTCCGGTAGCTGGAGACGTGGACGGAGGCGGGGCAGAGTCTCGCGATATCTAAGATTCCAGGAGGTGATGCGTTGCCACGGAGGCGGAGGAGGGCCGCTAGGACGCACGCACCAGTTAGGTGCCCTAGTCACGTGGAGGAGTTGAAGATGGCGGCGGCCCAGGCAGTGGAGGAAATGCGGAGGCGCGTGGTTTTAGGGGAGTTCGGGGTTCGCAATGTAAGCCTTGTGGCCTTGAGCTCGGGAGGAGAAATGGGAGCGGAACAGGGATGAGTTGGGGTCAGAGTGGGGACAGGCTTGGCCTCGCTGCCCCTTCGCGGACAGGCTCGTCTCTCTTTGCTCTAGGTTCATACCACCGACTTTCCGGGTAACTATTCGGGCTACGATGATGCCTGGGACCAGGACCGCTTCGAAAAGGTGGGTGGAGCTGGAGGTGCCCGGAGAGAGTACGGGGATCGGACCTTGTAGTCTGAGTAGCCTGTGCCTCAGAAGCTGTCCTTGTGATGCTGTTCAGACTAAATTAAAGGTCCAGGTTCTTGTTCTACCTGTCCAAAAGAATCTGGACAGTGAACGCAAGAAAGGTCACACACAGAGACTAAGGCGTAGAGAGAAACAAAGAAGCAATTTATTAAGGGGCAGAAGGGAAAGTACGTACTCAGAGAAGAATGAGGGCGTCCTCGCGAGTGAGGGGCGCACCCGAGGAGTTTTGTGACCACCACCCCTGGGGTGGGATCTTGATTGCACCTGGTTACGTCAGCTTCTCTTGCCCATTGGTCTTTTAAAGCCACCGCACTTCTGAAAGCTGTTTTCCCTTAAATTTTTCCTTAGCGCCAGGTGTGGAAGGTTGTATAGCAGCCACCCGCAGCCTGTGCATCTTTATTGCTCATGCTCCGCCAAGCTCTAGCTCTGTGGGTTTTCTGGTTAGGGTTCTCTGTTTAGGTATCACGAAGTTTAATCAAGGTTTAATTTATGTTCTTGTTGCTGATGGCCATTCCTCCATGCTTCACAGTCTCATTAAGTGCAAAACAAGGAGAGGTGGCTTTGCCTGTTGCCTAAAGTCTGTGTTTGAGGAGGCTGTCCTTGGGTCCAGCCCTGTCTTTCCTGCCTCAATTCCACCCTGAAAGAGTTCCTTTCCAAAATCTTTCGGGGTTATTCAGGGCCAAAAGTCTCATTCTTCTGTAACTTCTTCAAGCTGGCAGGGGCAGTCTTCCCTTGTCTGACCCTGGGAATGAAACTTTCCTCCTTTCTGGTCAAGGAGTCCCAAGATTTCCATAGAGGCCTCAGCAGTAGGCAGTGGCTGGAGTCCCTGTATGACCATCATGTTTATGTCAAATTGTTGCAACCTGGAGGAAACAAATTTAACAAGCAAGTAAAAAGGCAGGGGCCAGAAATCAGCAAAAGTATTAATGCAACCAGAGGTCCAAGGGTGCCTTTGGTTATTATCCTTTTGACTGCAGTCCATGTGGAGTGGGCACTGGGGTTATCCTTTCCAAAACTGTAACACCTGGCCAGGGGTGTTGATGTAGGTGTAACATGTTTTGTTGATAACTGCACATATCCTTACCTGCTCAGCTAGGAGATAATCCAAGACCAGTCTATTATCCATGACCACATTAGCTAGGGAATTAAGAGATGTTGAGAGTCTAGAGAGTGAGTCCCCTCTGGTCCTGGCCAGGGTAGACAGAGTATCTGACAGGTTATAAAGTGTTGCCTCGTGGTAGGCAAAGCCCCCTCCCCCCTGCCCCGTGGAGCTGCCAAACCAATAGCAACTCCTTTTTTTGCCAGGATGAGTCCAGTTGCCCTCTTATTTCAGGAATGGGATTATAAATGGTTATACTGAGGTCCCTGTGATTACTTAGTTGGCCTAGCATGCATTGTCCCACTATCAGGGCATTATCTAGATAAGGAGAGGCCTTAGCCAATCCCAGGGAAGGGAAGGAGGAGTTGGGGTTGTCATCTAAAATATCTGGGGTATTTTGGTCTCTTTTCTTTGGTTCAGTGAAACAAATCTGACATGATTCCTTCAATGAAGCATTTTGGTATAGCATCATAAAAGCCTGCATGTAAGGATCCTCAGTCTATTTCTCTAGTTTCCTGCAAAATAAATCCAGTTGTGAAATAGTGTCATAATTTGAAGAGCCATTTTGGAGCCAGGTTTCCCTGACCCTTACTTGTATTGAGGCCAAAACGTGTTGCAGAAAAAGACGAGTTTCTTGTGTTTTAGCTCATCAACGTTGAATTCCTTCCAGTTTTTCAGGATGCGTCCTAAGAGGGACTGCTCGGGTATTGAAGGGGCACCTCCTATGGTGTTTATACCTAAAGTGGACAGAAAAGAAAACAGCACAAAAATCAGGACATCCTGTGAGTTTTGCTCTCGGCTTTGGTAACAGCAAGGGCGTCGCCTTCTACCAGTTACCTACTTCCTAGGCCTTGGAGGCGTCCCCCTCAGTGACCTTACTAGTCCTTGGATGTCTCCAAGGTGAGAGGGTCTGGGACCCTGCCCATTCGTCCCCGTTGGCCAGGTAGGGGGATTGCCTTTTCTTTTTCTATCCTTCTTTTTGATATAGGGCATGACCAGTAATGTGTCTGCCTGTGGTGCCCAGATGTATCCACTTTTCTTATGAATCTAAGAATCCTTCATAGTGGTGGAATTGCCACCTAGCCCGGGAATCTAAGATTTTAAATAAAACTTCTATATTTAAAGACATTAATGGAAGAGGACTCCTCAGAGAGAGAGAGAGAGAGAGGCGGAGAGAAAGCCTGCCTTGGAAGCTTTGGATATTGCCAGAGTAAGCAGATCTTTCCTAAAAGTGAGACCCAAGGAATTAAGCCATGAGTAATTTTTGAAAGATTTACAGTTGCATTAAGTTCCTATTCCCCTAATGCAGACACCCCAAGGAGGGAGAGAAAGGTTAGGATGAATAACGATTTTGTGGTGGCAGCGGCAGTGGTGAGCTAAAAACAAACAGTCCTTTTTAAACCCAGCATGGGCAGAGCAGAGCCCTCTCCGGTAAAGGTGCTGAATCAAGACAGCACTCAGAAAGGATTTCCAGAGCGGCGAGAAGGAACACGAGGAGGATAACAGGCATCCAGGTTCACCAAAGCATAGTAATTAGTTCGTGGGCGGACTGGTGTAACGGGGCAGAAGGAAAATAGCTGCCAGAGGTACTTAGCCTTGGATTTATGAAGTTTTTTTGTCCTTCTTTAATAAGAACTTTAGGTTTGGAAGGGGGCTCACTCGCCTGTCTGGACTCTTCTGGTTGTCTGTGGTCCTCGATGTCCTGTGAAGACTTGGGAGGAGGGATAGGTTTAACTCTAGACAGGTTCCCCGCTTAGCTAATGGTTGGTCATCCATTCTTGGTGTCCCCAAAATACTTATTTGGTCCTGTTGGGTTTGATAACAGGCAGAATAGGAGTATTGTGTGTGACTGACAAAAGACTAGTAACCTGCACCTGGTAATAATCAGCTTGGCCTGGGGGGCCCTTCCTGGGATGTCTCTGTCTCAGGCTTGAAAATTTATGGGTGTTAGGTTTCACCCAAATGTTAGGTTTCAGCCAGAGCAATTTAAAAGTTGGGGCCTGTTCCTAGTCGCTGAAGTGTCTCCCAAGCTTTTATAACGTATTGTCCCGTTAAAGGATGGGGGCATTCAGGGACTACCGAGAAGGCATGTGAGACCAAATATTGTTCAGATTGGCAATTGAGTGGCTTAATGAAATACCAGCTGTGGGGATTTTTATCAATACTTGATTTTTATCAATACCAGGCAGCTTTTAACATATGAGAGTCCAGCATAATTGTTTAAAGACAGAGCAAGTGGCTCCTCTATTGATTAAAAAATTAGACCCTCTTACCTGCCTTGTTAAGGATCACCTGGGGCTCTTCTGTTGAGATGGTGAATTTTTCCATGCGAGCCAAGGACCCCCGGCCCTGTCAGCTATCTGCAGCTACCATTTGGAGTTTCGAAACCCCTTTGTCCAAATCGGACATGGGACATTCTCACGTCTGATGGCCTGACTTTCCACAGTTTGGACATGGGGCAAGCAGTTTCGCCTTTTGCCCTCAGCAGGAACGGGTGCAGTGGCCTGGCTTACCACATTTGAAGCAGACCCCTTGTGGAGTCTCTGTTGTTCTGGTGTCGTGTCTTCTCTTTGTCCCTGAGGTTGCAAGGCACTGCTGACAGCAAGAGCTGTCAGTTGAGCCTGTTTCTTAGTTTGTTCCCCTTCGTGCCAGTCCCTCAGGGCTTCCTCTGCCTGGTCACGGTTATTAAATACCCCATAGGCCATATCTAGCAGCTAAGGCATCAGAGCCTGAGGACCCAACTGTAACTTTTGGAGCTTTCACCTAATATCAGGGACAGACTAGCTGATAAAAATGTTGTCCCAGTAGGGACTAGTTCTTGGGGTGGAGGAGTCTGTGTTAGTGCATTCTCTAAAAACTTTCACAAGTTTAATCCTAGATGAGGCTCATTTGGTCAGAGAAGGAATTCAACTGCCTGGACTTGTCCCAAATTAAGTAAGTACTGCTCTTAATGAGTTCACTGGTTTTACGTGCCTTTAGAGTTTAACTAGTTCTGAAATATAGCCCTCAATGGTCAGGGTTCCCAGGCAGCATGGGGTGCACAAAAGCCCAAAAGAGAAAATGTCCTTGGTGTCTCTGAATACTCCCAAAGGGTATGTCCCTGGGAGTAAAGATTACCTGTGATCCTTCAGGGGAACCAAGCTCCTGCCAAAAGGAGGAGCATTGTCGGTCAGGTCTGGCTATGGGTGTCCCTGTTTTTCTCACTCCTGCTGACTGTAGCCTGTGTGAGGGTAGCGACCCCATCATATGGCAACCCTGCCAGCCCGTCCTGAGGCCCGTGTCCTCCCCTGGTGTCTGCGATACCCAGGGTGAGCGACCTTCCTGAAGACTTCAAGGCTTCTCTGTAGATTCTATAGCCAGTGATTAATTCTTGTGTTCCTGGGGTGCATTCCCCTAAAATGGACATCCTTATAGTTCCAGGACCTATTTAGGTTCTAGTTTTCATTCTCTGAAAGGGTGGTAAGTATCTGAAAATGGGTACCAGCCACTAAGGGAGGCAGTATGTGTAATTATGTTAAAAAAAAATCTAAGAAAACCTCAGCTTTCTTCAACTTACAGTCTGTCCAAGTAAGGCTGTATTTTATATTTTTGCTAATTTGAACCTGACAATAGTTAATCAAATGGTGGATAAGATAAACCCAGAGGGCAAAGCTCCTGTGGTTCAGGTCCCTGACTGCCTGTGAGCAGAGGCTGGCCTGACATGCCTTGCAACAATGAGAAGTGCAAGACCTAGCAGCAAGCTTGGAAAGCACCTGACAAATTCCTCTTCCCCGCACTTCCGGGAGAGCAAGACACGAAAATATGAGTGAGATGGGCCGCGGAGGCGCGACAAAGGGCAAAAGAGAAAAGTAATGATAGGAAGTCAGGCAGCACCACTCAAGTGCGAGGGAGGTGGGAGGCTAAGACTTACCAGAGACCAAGATGAAGGGTAATTAACTTCCAATAAATCTCCGGGCTTGCTTGCCAAAGACTGATGCCAGACAGGCTAAATTAAAGGTCCAGGTTCTTGTTCTACCTGTCCAAAAGAATTTGGACAGGGAACGCAAAAAAAGTCACACAGACTGAGGTGTAGAGAGAAACAAAGAAGCAGTGTATTAAGGGGCAGAAGCAAACGCACTTGGAAAAGAACTCGGGCGTCCTCGCCAGTGAGGAGGGCATCTGAGGAGTTTTCTGACCACCCCCCCCCACCTTTTATGTCAATTCCTTGAATGGATGCAGGTTTCTTTGATTAGGGGCAGAATATTCATTGGTGGGATCTTAATTGCGCCTGGTTACATCCGCTTCTCTTGTGAGTCTGTCTCCTGAAGCCACTGCACATGTGCTCTAAGAGCCATTTTTCCCTTAGCAGTCAAGCGCCAGGTGTGGAAGGCTGTATAGCAGGCAGCTGCAGCCTGTGCATTTTTATTGCTCATGCTGGGCTGAGCTCTGTGGGTTTTCTGGGCAGGGTTCCCTGTTCAGGTGTCACAAAGTTTAATCAAGGTTTAATGTATGTTCTTGTTGCTGATGCCATTCCTCTATGCTTCATAATCTCATTAAGTGCAACACAAGGAGAGGTGGCTTTGCCTTTTGCCTAATGTCTGTGTATGAGGAGGCTGTCCTTGGGTTGGGCCCTGTCTTTCCTGCCTCACTTGGGGTTTGCTCCGTATATCGAGCAACATGCTAGGTGCTCGGTATACACAACTTCTGCCCTGCTTTGCAAATAAGATGTTCAGTCTTGTTGGAGAAGAGCATGCGTAGACAAATGAGTCCAGTGTAATGCGGTAAAGGCGGTTGAAAGCAAAAAAGGTGATGGGGTTGGGGCGGGTGTATCCTGCACAGGCACTTAATCCAGAATGAGAAGGGGGGGCAGAAGTATGGAAGATTTCCTGAAGGAGATGACATCTCAGTTCAGCCCTGAACGATGAGCAGAAGCTGAGAACAGCGAAGGGTGAGGAGTGTCCAAGCAGTTCATTGTTGCTAGAATATGAAGTGGGTCAGCATGAGTGTTAGGCAAGACTGAAGTGCATTTTAGGCACTGTAGGTGATAGGGAGCTTTTGAAGAGCTCTTAAGCAGATATTATCATATCTGCAAGCTTAATGGTTGGGAGAGAATGAATTTGAGGATTGTCATGTGGTGTGTGCAGATTTGTGAC
This sequence comes from Aethalodelphis obliquidens, assembly GCF_003676395.1. Classification (NCBI taxonomy): domain Eukaryota; kingdom Metazoa; phylum Chordata; class Mammalia; order Artiodactyla; family Delphinidae; genus Aethalodelphis; species Aethalodelphis obliquidens. Next base: position 14,577,208 of record NW_020837975.1, read on the forward strand.
AGAATTGCATAGGGGAGCTGAGGCTGAAGGCAGAAACTAAGATTGTGATCATGGAAACAGAGCACGGGAGACAGAAGGTAAATTTGGTGGTTGCTTGGATATGGGCTGTGAGGGGGGAGTGTAAAATTCGCTTGTTGGGGAACTACTTTGATGGATGGTGGTGTCATTTACTGATGAGAAATGGGTCTGGGGAAAGGGAGTGTTGACGCATTCAGTTTCCTGTAGATGGAGAAGTCTAGCAGGCTAGCAGGAGATATATATGAGATCAGAAGTGAGATACAATTTGGGGAGTTGTCCGTACAGATAGTTGCTAAAACCGTGAGTGGGGTTGAGGTCACCCTGGAGAGACACAAACACTTGGGAAATGGTAACATGTATATGGTAGGTGGAAGACTGTGAATTTAGTAGAAGGACTGATCAGACAAGGAAGACTGGTGCTCAGAAATCAAGGCAGTAGTTTGGAAATGGGATTCTCTCAATGCCAGGTCCAAGGGAGGTGTCTAGTGAGATAAGGATTGAGTAGTATCAACTGGACTGAGCAATATGTGAGTCTATTCTTAGTAAAATAGCCTCTGTGGATGGCCTGGCTGGAAGCCATATTGCAGAGGATTTTAAATGAATGGAAGATAAAAATGAAGACTTTTCTAGAGACTAATAAATGATTGGAAGCGAGAGGGACATCTGGGCAAAGGGAGGTTCTTGAGGGGAATATCTGGGGGGAGGTATTGACTGTGTAGAGAGCAGGCTTCATTTTGTGTTTTTCCTGTTCCTTTAGGATTTCCGCGTGGATGTGGTGCACATGGATGAAAACTCATTGGAGTTTGACATGGTGGGAATCGACGCAGCCATTGCCAATGCTTTTCGACGCATTCTATTAGCTGAGGTATAGGTGGGCACGATGGCAAAGGTGGAGTTGTGTGGGGAATCCTCATTTGTAGAATTGTCTCAAGTGGTATTTTTCCTGCAGTTTTGCTGAGCGTTCCTCCTGCTCATTCTTTGTAAACTTTTCATCAAGCGTTCTTCTAGGAGGAAGCCTCCATCTCCCTATGTCAGGAGGCAGGGAGTAGATGGGGAATCTACGGGGTCTTTGTAGATGAGTGGCTTTCTTTTCTTGGGCAGGTGCCAACCATGGCTGTGGAGAAGGTCCTGGTGTACAACAACACTTCCATTGTCCAGGATGAGATACTCGCTCACCGCTTGGGGCTCATCCCCATTCATGCTGATCCCCGCCTTTTTGAATATCGGAACCAAGGTGAGGGTTTGAGAAAATGAAATTTTGGGGGAAGGTGGGCAGCTCTCCTCTGAAGTTGATTCTGGAATCAGACTGCCTGTGTTCGAACCCTTGATTGGCTACTGTATGACCTTGGGCCCGGTACCAATCTTTCGGTACATCAGTGCTGTTGTCTGTGAGGACACCTGCCCTTGCCTTACCAGGGTTGCCAAGAGGATGAGAGAAACATGCAAGGCATTCAGCGTAGTGCCTGGCACCGACGTCCACTAGCTCTTTAACAGTCCCCACCTCCTCCCTTTGTGTAGGAGATGAAGAAGGCACAGAGATAGATACCCTGCAGTTTCGGCTGCAGGTCAGGTGCACTCGGAACCCCCACGCCGCTAAAGATTCCTCTGACCCCAATGAGCTCTATGTCAACCACAAAGGTAGGTACCGGTGGGGTGAGGAAGAGGGCCCCCTGTTGGTGGGTGCCAGTTTTAGGGACTTTGGTCTGATGTGCTTCCTCCCGCAGTGTATACCAGGCACATGACATGGGTCCCCCTGGGGAACCAGGCTGACCTCTTCCCGGAGGGCACCATCCGACCGGTACACGATGATATCCTCATCGCTCAGCTGCGGCCTGGCCAGGAGATTGACCTGCTCATGCACTGCGTCAAGGGCATTGGTGAGACCCTTTGATTACCCTGGGGTGAGGTATGACTAAGGGACTCGGCTGAGATGTCCCCGACAGGCAGAGCGCCAATGGCCTTTGATGTCCGGAGCTTAGGGAATGTGAGGAAGGGTCTCCTCCCAGGCTCTGAGTTCCCTCTTCCCTCCAGGCAAAGATCATGCCAAGTTTTCACCTGTGGCAACAGCCAGTTACCGGCTCCTGCCGGACATCACCCTGCTTGAGCCCGTGGAAGGGGATGCGGCTGAGGAGCTGAGCCGGTGCTTCTCACCTGGTGTTATTGAGGTGCAAGAAATCCAAGGTATGGGATTTGGGATGCCAGGCCCTGAAGTATACTTTCTTTGAAGGTAGCAGAGAAATAAAAGCTCTGGGCTCATGTATTTATAATATGGTTTGTTTTCATTAGGTAAAAAGGTGGCCAGAGTTGCCAATCCCCGGCTAGATACCTTCAGCAGGGAAGTCTTCCGGAATGAGAAGCTAAAGAAGGTTGTACGGCTTGCTCGTGTTCGGAACCATTACATCTGTGAGTTTCAAGTTGGAGGGTGGGGTGGGGGTGGAGTTCTTTGGTGCTGCAGCTTCCTTGCAGAGTTCAGATGTGGAATCTAGCAATACATATAAGGAGCTTTTGTAAGCCCTGCCTGGGCTAAAGTGTCCCTTTGGTCCCCAGTCTCTGTGGAGTCAACAGGGGTGTTGCCACCAGACGTGCTGGTGAGTGAAGCCATCAAGGTACTGATGGGGAAGTGCCGGCGGTTCTTGGATGAACTGGATGCGGTTCAGATGGATTGAGGCTGCGCTGGACCTGGCATGGCTGGGACTGGATGCTCCTGAGGCAAGCTGAAGATTTTAGGTTCTGACCTGCCCTCACAGGACTGCTGTAGAGAGCCCAGAGACTAGGGGTCCTGAGTTTTCTGGGGACAATTCCAGCTTTATTTTCAGTCAATACACTTCGTTAAATGTGCCACAAAATGTGACTTTTATGCCTTTGTAAGGTCTTAATGTAAATAAATTCACATCCAGACAAAAATCCTTTCGTTGGAGACCACTTTTTCAGTTTTCGTCCAAAAATATGGGGCACCTCAGAAGAGATCTGGCGTTATTTAGCAGTTAAGAGCATTGGGCTCAGACATCACTGCAAGTCAGGGCCAAGTCCCTCTGAAGCCCCTTGAGAAATGCCAAGTGTGATGGTTTCTGGGGGCACAGCCAGACCACAGGAAAACACCGTGTGCTGCTTAACCCATTTCCTAGATACCAGAGGAAGTTCCTGAGAGAAAAAAGGGTGGTCCATGGCAGTCAAGTCACATCAAGAGCCACACAAGGAAGACTAACAGTCCCCTTGGGCAGCCCCTCTGGGTTAGGTCCAGTGGCCACCAATGACGACACTGAGAGAACGGAAGGGCCGCCTGGTCTATGTGTCAGGAATAGAAAGCTGCTTCTGGCTGGCATGCTATTTCAGAGGGTTTGACAGAGCAGGGCTGTCAGTCACAGTTCTTCCTGTCCAGCCCCCTTAGCAAGCAAGATGCTCACGAGGAACAGTGACCCTGGAGTACGTTACTAGTTTGAAAAAGGGAGATGGGGCCCTTTCTATATGAAATTGAGATTTTTACTGACATGCAGATGTGCTTTAGAGTTAATGTTTCTACAAAAAGGTTCTATAAACAATAGAAAACTTCTAACATGAAGTCACAGGATGTTAAAAATATTACAACACAATAAATACAACTATACCCTCCACAGCCCCACCGCAGAGAAGAGTAGGCAGCTAACAAGTTTGGAGGGAAACATGCTGAGATGGCCTTCACAGTGGACAAGAAGCCCAAAGCACCACCCAGGAAGAGGGGATGGACCAAGTCTGTGCCATAGAAAGCGCAATGTGGGACTCCCAAGTCCGTTTCCCCAGCTTTGCCTCTTCCTGACCTTACCCTACCTGGGGGGGCCACACCAGCTAAAAGCTGCAGCTTCAGCATCGCCAAAACCCTGGTCAGGGGACTGGATCAATGCCAGGCCTCTGTGGGGAACACATGGACACACACTCTAAATGTGTGTCCTTCTGTATAGATTAACTAGTCGTGCATCCACGTCCCCTGTGCTTATAGGGCCGTCCAGTGATGTTCAGAACAGACTGGAGACTCACAGGTTGTGATGGGAAGGCATATTTTTTTCTTTTGGAAATGGCCCATGAGGGAAGTGCCCAGGGACCTGAAAGACCACGAGATTTTTGAAGGCACCTGGACTGAGCTAGTCCTAGGAGAGACCAGTGGCTTTGCCAGCTGCTTGTCACAGATGTAGCCTAGTTGGTCTGGGTTATCCTTAAATGCCAATGACATCATGTGACACTAGATAGGGTACTGTGGCTCTTGTGCCTGAGTGGACCCTGGGGACTGGGGAAACCACACTGAGGGGTCATTCATGGAGGGACAAAATGTGTGAGCTCTAAGGGATGTTACAGAGCGCTACAGACCCTGGCCCAGCCCTGGTCCCTGAAGGTACTAACATTTGATACTGTGCCCAGAGCTTAGCAGTGGCCTGTACCGTGGATCCCATCAGGTGACCAGATTCTTGCTCAAAACAAAGCAGGAACTGGCCAAATTCAGTTCAGCACTCAGCACCTGACCCAGATATGCCCCTGGGGGATGGGGAAGGTCCCTGTCAGCCCAGCAGCAAGGGGGCTCAGTGGGACTTTCAACGATCCAGGAGAAACTCTGGCACAAGTAGTTCAGGGCTGAGCCCCCGCCGCAAGCCTGGCTTGTGGCAGCATTGGGTATAGCGCCCCTAGTTACCACTCTGCACAGGTGTATGGCTGCCTGGGGGCGGGAGGGCCTGGGGAGAAGGGCCGCTCTGCTCTAGCTTTTCTCTCTTGGAAAAGGCAAAGCTCCAAGCAGGATGGGAGATGCCTGGGTAACCTAGACAGAACGGTGAAGCCCTAACTCCCATTCTTCATGCTTTAGCGTGGCTTCCGGCCCTGTACAGGGCCCACTCTCTCCAGCTCCAGACCTGGATCTCTCTCCAGGCTGACGACGGTGTAAAGTGAGGTGGCAGTGGAGAGGGGCCTAGAGAATAGCTACAAAGGGGAAGAAGAGATGACAATAAAGGTCGAGGAAGAATGCCCAAAAGCTTGACTCAGGGTTCAAAGATGGCGGCCAGGCTTCCCTCCTCATTGTCCAGCACCTCCGCTTCCAGCATTGGCTTTGTCTTTTTGAAAAGTGAGGGGAGATTCTTAATGTGAACTTCTTTTCGGAACTGCTCGCCCAAGGGTTTCTGTGGAAGACAAACGAGAAAGAACTAATGCTGGGTCTCGAGTGGTGGGTTGTTTTAAAGATCATCTCACCATAATGGTCGTGGCTACAGCTGGTTTCTGGTTTGCCTGTACACATGGCCCAAGAAGACTGCAAAGGTGGTTGGGAGCACTAAGGAAAGGGTGTGAAGGGTGAGACCTACCCCAATGCACCCAGCAATGAGGCGTTTGAATTGGTCCTTCCGGCGCTTGTCAGCCACTTTCTGCAGAGAGGGGTTCAAAAGCTTGCAATCAAACTGGTCCAGTGAGTCCTTCTGAATTTCAGGGATCTGCTCCATCACAGCTCTTATCTCCAGGTACCTGGGACGCTGAGAAGTAGGGGTAAACCCACTCAATGGCACAGTTTTGGGCCCCGTCACCTTCCCTATCCCTTGCCACACCCACTCAGGGGCAGCACTAGCAACTTGGCAGCTGCCTACGTTTAGGATTAAGGCCCAAGTGACCAGGAGCAGGCAGGCTGTGAGGGATGAAGCCGCAGCCATCCTGCCCCCAGGCTTTCTCCACTCACCAGCGCCTCATATATCTGGAAGGCCAGGTGGACCAGGGAAGCCATGCAGCCATCGTGCTGCCCATGCGTCTGTAAGCCCTTCAGCACACTGGTGAACAGCCATGTAACAGCGTCTGCGAGCAGTGTCCCTGACAGCACCTGGGGAGACAGCTGTGCTCAGGGCCAAAGCGGGACTCTGAAGGCCTCAGCACCCTAGTTCTTCCAACTGATTCAGTCAATCCCTCATGACCCAAACGTTTCATGAGGGGAGAGGAGAAAGGGTGAGTAACCATACTTGTTTGAGGAGAGGCCAGCAGAGCTGTGTGGTCGTCCTCTGGCACGACAGAGTATCCTTCCAGGCCAGGGAATTGAAGGCTGTAATTAACAGCGCTGTACAAACATCCTAACAGAAAAGGATGGAGAATTACAATGGGAAAACAAGTACAATGTTCTCTGAATTCTGATGCATCAGGAGCTAGAGTTTTAATAGGTAAGCAGGAAAATGATAAACGCAGCTACTGAAGAGATGGGAGTTTGTTTCCTCTATGTCTATCAGGCCATCCAAAAAAGAAAAACTAACCAATACAGAAGAGAAAACCTACGTGCAGGAAAGAGAGCTCAGGCCTGGGGGAGGCTGAACACCAGGGACTGGTGGCAATGTGCCTGGGTGTTTTTCTGAGCCTTTGCCCATGCCAGCATGGGAACACAGTGGCCTTGTGCCTTTCCCACTGTTTTCTTTAAATCATATAAAGGCGTATTACCAAAAAACCCTCCTGATGGCATCAGAAAATGAGAAAAGTGGAAGCGAGCTCCCTGGCTGGGCAAGGAAAAAAATCTCGCCTGCCCCTCCACCCACCTCATGCTTCATTAGACATTTTCCCAGGTCTGTAAGCTCTGCCATGGCCGAGGGGGTTACCTCTGTGGCCATCATCTCTTCATCTGTAAGTAGAGACCAAAATGTTAAGCTCCATCCTTTCAGAACAGAGACCGTCCTTTCTGACAGAAGCCCACAGAGTAAAGGAGAGGTGAGTATCCTGGGCTGACTGGTAGTTAAAGGTACTAGGACAGCCCCCCAGCCTCATAAGAGGGTGTAGAAGCCTCTGCCCATGGCAGATCTAGAGATGCATCTAGCCATACGTTTGCAAAACAAGGAATTTTTCTGGACAGTTACCTAAAAAGCTGCAAATGCTGAGGATCTTTTGTCGTTAAACAAATATTTGAGGACCCACGACAGCAGTTACTGGGGATATAAGAGGAATACGACAAAGTCCCTTCCCTGCTAGGAGTTAAATTCTAGTGAGGGAGAGAAGTAATTAATAACACAAATAAAACACGTCAGGTAGTGATCAGTGCTGGAAGACAGAGCAGAGGAAGAACCCAGAGGCCGGTGTTGCTATTTTTGATAAGCTGGTCATGGAAGACCTCTCAGAAGTGACATCTGAGCAGAGACCTGAATAAAAAGCAAGGGGATGGGCCAGGTATATAGCGGGGAGAACAATCATTCTAGGTAGAGGAATCACCAAGCGCAGAGGCTCTGAGGAGGGACTGCTGGGGAATACAGCAAGGGGGCCAGCATGGACGAAAGCTAGGCGTACAAAGTCTCCTCCACACCAGACTGCTAGGGACACAGTTTCTATGGGAACTGACCTGGTTACAGAAGTAACAATATTTAGGAGCTTAATGGCTGACCTCCAAGGGCCGCAACAGGCTCACTTACCGTCTCCATCCGCAGGGGGAGCAGTACCATGGTCAGCACCTTTCTTCGAAACACAGCACACAGCTAAAGCAAGAAAGCAGGGTTACCAGGCTTATCACCACCGGACGACAGCCGTCTCAGGCCAGTGGATCCCAAACTGTCTCTGGGCAGGTGAGGAGTGGGGGAAGGTGGGATACCATCCAGGCACAAGGTCAGCTTCACCAACAGAAATAGAGGCATTTGACCAGACTGTGTTCTGGTCCCTCTTCAAGTTCAGTCAACTGGCGGGAAATTACAGAATTATCTGAGAGTAAATGACCAGGAGAGGATGCCTGATATGTATACTTGGTCTACTTTGGATCTCAAACAAATGAACTGACCAAAAAATAAAAATGAAATATAACCACCTTCATGTCTAAGAATTAAAAAATTTCCCTATTTTGACAAAGCTAGAAGTTATTCCTACCATTAATCCAACTTCCTCCTGCTATTTTAAACCATTTCCTCATAATCTGCCCTTAGTATGAACAACTACAATGCGGTTCACAATTCATAAAGCGTCCTTAAATTGACTTAAGAATTACACAGTTTCTATTCAGTTAATTATTTCTTATCAATCTGTCAGTGTTGCTGCAAACATGTTAGGTGAGTGACCAGCTTTTTTTCCAGAAAAAGGCTTGTCTTCTACCCCTGGTTCCCACGCCACTTACTGATCAGGTCCATGACTTCTCGGGTTAACATCCTCACCAGTTGTTCCTCCAGCATCTCTTGAGACTCTGGGTTTTCATCTGTTGTCTCATCTTCTCCACTGCAGAGAACCAGGGGCCAAGTTCCATGGGAATGCAAAAGCAGCAGTGACCCTAGCTAGACCTTCTGTGCCCACTTCCTTCTCCTGACTTCCTCTGGTCTACATTCCACTCAAAAGTTAGGAATGGGCAGCAGTGATCCACTGAGGGGCATTATTACTTGTGACTGTACCCAGTTGGCTTGAGGGGAATGGATCAAAATCCTAAGAATGTCTCAGCATTCACCTAAGGCAGCTGAAGGTACCCCCTATGAAGGCTTGAGCTGAGTCTGCCTAATGGTCACAGAAAAGCGATCTACCATCTGGGCTGAGGATGACTATAACCCACTGCTGTTCTAGCCCTGGGATGGCAGAGTCCTTCCTCCATGTCTACCTTCTCCCACCCCAAGCCTGGCTGCCAGCTCATCCGTCACGGAGAAGAGAAGGTCCCTTACCACAGCAGGCTCCTCTGGTTGATGACTTGCCATTTTTGGGAAAGCCTCTGGGAAAACAAAAAAAGAAATCAGTGCTACACTAGGGAGAAAAGATAATATCTAAGGGCCACTTCATGGTTAGAATTAGCTGAAGATGAGTCCAGGTAACAATGACAGGGCCTTGGGAGACCCCACAAGGTTAAAAAACCAGATACAGTTTCTGTAACCTCTCCCACACCCACGACAAGGGCAGCATATCAAACACTTCTTTGCTTGGAAAGGATCAATGACATTTCAGAACTCCTGAGTCTCTCTGGACACACCTATTCTCTGCCCAGCTGGTCTCCCTGCTTAATTCCAGAGTCAGGGAAACAGACCCAGGAAGAGCACTCCCCTGATCACCTCTCCTCAGTTAACAGGAGGACAGGAGTAGAATCTGAGTCTGCAGGTGCTTTGCAGGCAATGGAACCAGTTTAGTTCTTCAGAGGGGCTGCTCTACCCTGGGCAGCAAGGGTGGAGCGGCTGTGCAGCCAGCCTGGCAGGGCCAGGAGACGATGCTTTCAGGAGCTCTTGACTTGTGAGACTCACGAGAGGCCACCCACTCTAAGAGGCCTCTTTGCCACCCCTTCCTGGCCAATCTCTTACCATGTGAAGGTAGGTGAAAAGAGGTCCAAGGATGGGAGACACCAGGGCTTCGTAGTGCTCCGGGGGACAGAAGAGCACCAGAGGCTTCACAAAGACCCATGCCGCGGCAGGTTAAGAAGCTTTAGCACACGAGCGCACACCCGTCGTTCTAAGGCACCACTCCCCTGCCAGGCTGGAACTGTGATAAACTCTCCTTACAATATAACTCGCAGGGAAGAACCATACTCCCCCAAACAAAAACAAAGAGTCTGAATGAACATGCAGCATGAGAGTGCTTCTTCCAAGAGAAGCACCTGACAAAGTACAGAAAAGGGATAAAAGCTTCATTTCTCATCTTTCCAAGAAATGGGATGGTAAGAATTTCCCCTAAGGAGAAAGAGCTTTCAACACCCCCTGGACTGCTTTCAGGTTTTTCCTTTTATTTACTTCAATCTTCTTGTCCTTCTAATGTGGCTACTATATACTGTCAGAAATGTTTCCATCTATTTCATATAGCTCAGCTCTGCCTCCTCTGGTGCTTCTGAACTATTCCTGTCTTCAATCTTCTGGCCCTTTGGGTTATCTAGGGAGTTTTTTTTTTTTTTTTTTTTTTTACGGTATGCGGGCCTCTCACTGTTTTGGCCTCTCCTGTTGCGGAGCATAGACTCCAGGTGCGCAGGCTCAGTGGCCATGGCTCATGGGCCCAGCCACCCCGCGGCATGTGGGATCTTCCTGGACCGGGGCACGAACCCGTGTCCCCTGCATCGGCAGGCGGACTCTCAACCACTGCGCCACCAGGGAAGCCCATCTAGGGAGTTTTGAAAGGATATGAAGCATGGGTCTGAGTCGGTAGTCAGGAATATTGTTCAAGTTGACGAAGGCAGAGCTGAGGAGCTGGGTGGCCAGGTGCTCCACGGTGTAGAAGTCCTGCTGCATGGAAGGGCCTGCCTTCCCTAGGATATGGAAACTGCAAGGGAAAATCATGAACAACATCAAATCCATTATCTGTTATCGCCAGCCCTGACTGCCTTGGGAATTTCTAGTCTACAAGAAGACTTCTCAGCTAGAAAAGTAATTAATTGTACTTTCTTTTTAAGAGGACTTTAGCTTAATCAGTATACTTTGAAGATGTGGACTTAATCTTCTTTCAGAAGGGAAAATAACAGCCACCCCCCCACCCCGCCCCAACGTTTAAGGAAACATCTTGAAACCAGATTCAGCATCTTTTAAAAGACAGATGTCGGTACCCAAGATCAACAGTAGCCTTTCATTACTTTGTAAGTAATATGGATTTACGATGGAGAATCTTTTGTTAGTTGGCTGACTAGAGCACTGTGTTAGCGAGATCAGCGCCCTGGGGAAGATGGTGTACAGAAGGGCCAGTTACACCCCCCACGCCACAACCAGGACCCCAAGACAAAATATGGCCAGCTATCTCCCAGTGCCCATGAATAGTGGGCTATGAGAGTGAGGGGTCTGAGAAAATGCATCCCCATCACTGTAACTTCTACTTTGGTCTCATCACTTTATGCACTGGAAACAGACAAGTTGGGCGTTAAAATATCAAGTCATGGCTAGGACTTAAAGGCACATGTGACAATTAAAATAAAAATTGCAGGAAACCAGCCTGTTCATTTTGATTTGACACTAGAATCATTAGTTTCCTGTCAAATTCTTTCCTCACATTACCTGTACACTAGAATTCTAGATCAGATGTCTAATCCAAGGCCATCCTATACAATGCATGTCTAGGAGGAGAATATGAAAAGGCAGCATTGGTTCCTTACCAGTTTTCATAGAGGGTGCAGAAGAAACGCTGCATTCTTTCTAAGACCGTTTTGTAGACAGGAGAGTCATTCAGTTCCAAGAGAGGCTGAGGTAATCCTACAGACAAAGATGGATCAGGAACCTGCTGCTCCCCTGCTGAGGGTCTCAACCTGCCAACACCCTCCCGTAGGCAGAGGTGGTTTGGGGGGCGGGGGGGGGGCGGGGTGCTATAAATGCAAAGCAGCTGACCAAGTCTTCTACCAGCTGGAAGTGCTAACAGCTTCCCTAAAGTGACTGCCACACTGTACTTGCAGGGAAAGGTGAAAGCTATTTAAGTGTCCAGGTTTGAGTACTCTAACTTTTGCCTGGGTTTCTCCAGATGGAACTTGTACCAAAACACACAATGACAGCCCAAAATGATCTCTCCATAAAGTACTGGGAATGTCCCCCCCTTCCTTTGAAAGTCACAGAACCTCTTTTTCAAGCAAAATTTTATGCAAAAGCCCAAGGTGTATAGCAGATAAAAATGAAACCCACTTATCTCAGTATAACAATTGCCTTAAAAGATCTATACTTCTAATCAGAGGCAATTTTGTTTCCAATCTTGCTCCTGGTCGGAAGCTGCCAGAAGGAACTGTTTGTCCATTCTAGTATATTTTGGTTGGTCATACATTTCTATAGCAGCAGTTCCTGGCTTAATACGAATAACTGAAGGGGGGCAGGAGGGTAACAGGTGGTGAAGCAACACCTAATTTTTATATTAATAACAAGACATTTTTTGGACGTTTCATTTTTACTGGTGTCTCCAAAAGGGAGCTTAAGTGTAGTGGTGCCAAAGGAAATGGCCCAGGACCATTTAGGCCAAGAGAGATGGCCACGGGCCCTGGAAAGACAAGCTAACAGTCTTCTTTTCATTAAGTCATAGCTGAGGCATGCTCACTAGATTGCTTAACCATGGCCAGGCCCAGGCAGAGGTGATAGCCGGGGCAAAACCACACTGTCAGGGTTGTGATGGTAAGCCAGCCTGAAGCTCCAGAGATAGGCACAAGGTTTAGACATCTCTGGTGTCTCTAGCTCTAACTTCTTCTTCTTTTTTTTTTTTTTTTTAATAAATTTATTTACTTATTTATTTTTTATTTTTGGCTGCGCTGGGTCTTCGTTGCTGCGCGCGGGCTTTCTCTAGTTGCAGTGAGCGGGTGCTGCTCTTTGTGGTGCGCGGGCTTCTTGTTGCTGTGGCTTCTCTTGTTGTAGAGCACAGGCTCTAGGTGTGCAGGCTTCAGTTGTTGTGGCACGCAGCCTCAGTAGTTGTGCTGTGCAGGCTCAGTAGTTGTGGTGCATGGGCTTCGTTGCTCTGCGGCATGTGGGATCTTCCCAGACCAGGGCTCGAACCTGTGTCCCCTGCATTGGCAGGCGGATTCTTAACCGCTGCACCACCAGGGAAGTCCTCTAGCTCTAACTTCTAACCAACTGCCTTGCCCTCTGTGTTCCAGCCACACAAGTCACCTTCCTATTCCCTGGACATATCAAGCTCTTTGCTGCATGCCTCGGAATCTTGCACCTGCCATTCTGTCTGCCTAGAATGCTCAGCATCTCCTTTTGCCCCCAGCCTGGCCGGTCCCTGTTCATCCTTCAAGTCTCCACTGGGAGGCAGTCTTGTGACTCCACTCCAAGACTGGGTCAGGTCTCCCAATAAACATTCCCACAGTCACTTGCCTTCACAGCACGTATCACAGTTATGATCGTGAAGTTATTTGCTAATGGGAGAAATGAGTTAAAGCAACATTCTGATCAAGGTAAAAACTGGGAAACTTGGCTCAGAAACTATTCCTTAAAAAAGTGATAACATACATAATATTTTACTGATTAAACCTATTTAAGCTTAATTGTTTGAATACTTTCCCCCCCATACACAAAAGGCAGGAAAGTACGCTAATATCCTTCGGGTCAAAAAGCATGGTTTATTTATAATCTAAAGGCTCTAACACATACTACCAGCTGGCAGCTGAAGTGAAGGAGTGGGTTAACATGGGGTGTGTGTGCTTCTGAAGACCTTCTCTGCATGATAAGATAATGAAGTAAACAAACTTGTTCCTAGAGAGCCTGTAGGAACTCCATACATGCATTTCTGAACAAACAGGTGGTCAAGGTCGTGCCAGGTGAGGAGAAGGTGACACAAGGCACACTGAAGCTGCATTAGAGGTAAGGTATAGAAATATAAAGGCATACAAAGGTATAGAAAACTTCAAGAAAAAAAAAAGGTTACATTTCTTACCTAAAATAGCAGATTTTTCCACTTCAAGCATATCTAGAACCCTCGTAAAAGGTTCTGCCATTTTGGCTAGCATTTCTGGTGCATATAAAGTATTGTGAGTTCTGAAAAAAATAGGAATGCTATGTGAACTTTTCTTAGTCTGCTGGAGAAGGAAAGAGTGGGTTTCCATCTTGTAATTCAGTGATACTACATTTCCACATAGATACCTCTCTGTCAACACTACTCTTGGCAGGGGAATTTAAACGTTTCCCTGGAGGAGGGGATAGACTTGATGCTATTAAGTTTATTTGTACAGTATACAACACCTAATAGCAATCAACCACAAGAACTGAATTCTGAGAGAGCCGGACAACATCACAGTCTAAAGCTGGAAAGCAAAATTCTTTCAAACCTGAGACAATGCCAAGGCACTCCCAGTTTTCTGACTGCCCGTGATAGAGGATGAAATGTCAGAGGCATCATGGTTCACAGGCAGGAACACAGAGCAGGTAGTAACATGCCCCCATTTTTAGGATGTTTTGTCTCTGAATCAAGAGCATGGACCCAACAATGCTCTGGCAGCTGTTTAGTCTCCTAGAGGCACATTTGCAATTCCCAGCATGAGCACCTCTTCCCCACCAAAATGACTTACCTTTGTAAGACTACAGACCTGATCTACCTGCCTTCCACAGCAATGGCACCACGGAACAATCTATAGCCAGAGGGCATAACTACCTATTTCTCTTTTAAAAGTTAACTATAAAACATTTCAAATGTATAGAAAATTACAGAACATGGACCAGCAAGATTAAATATTTAAGATGAACAATGAAAAGATCATTTTAGACCATGCTTATTTTTTAAAAACCCTCAATAATGTTTTTTAAGTCTAACCATGTGCATTCATTAGTACCCACGTTTAAGCTGCCTTTTTATGACTGGCTTATTCCACTTAGCATAGTCAGGGTTCACCCATGTTGTAGTATGTTGCAGAAATTCCTTCCTTTTTAAGGCTGAATGATATTCCACGGTTTGTATAGACCACATTTTGCTTATCCATTCATCCACTGATGGACACTGGTTGCTTCCACGTTTTAGCTATTGTGAGTAATGCTGCCATGAACACAGGTGTATAAATACCTCTTTAAGACCCACTTTCAATTCTTTTGAGTATGTACCTCAAGCTGGACTTGCTGCTTAACATGGCAATTCTACTTTTAATTTTTAAATTTATTTTTATGCTCTTGGCCGTGCTGCACGGCGTGCAGGATCTTAGCTCCTCAACCAGGGATAGAATCCGGGCCCCCTGCAGTGGAAGCACGGAGTCCTAACCACTGGACCACCAGGGAATTCCCACTATTTTTAATTTTTTGAGGAACCGCCAAACTGTTTTCCAGAGTGGCTGTACCATTTTACATTCCTACCAACAGTGTACCAGAGTTCCAATTTCTCCACACCCTTGCTAACACCTATTACTTTCTTTTTTCAACATTTTTTTAATGTATAATATCTTTTTTTAACATCTTTATTGGAGTATAACTGCTTTACAATATTGTGTTAGTTTCTGTTGTATAACAAAGTGAATCAGTTATACATATACATACATCCCCATAACTCCTCCCTCTTGCGTCTCCCTCCCACCCTCCCTATCCCACCCCTCTAGGTGGACACAAAGCACCGAGCTGATCTCCCTGTGCTATGTGGCTGCTTCCCACTAGCTATCTATCTATTTTACATTTGGTAGTGTATATATGTCCATGCCACTCTCTCACTTAATCCCAGCTTACCCTTTCCCTTCCCCATGTCCTCAAGTCCATTCTCTACCTCTGTGTCTTTATTCCTGTCCTGCCCCTAGGTTCATCAGAACCACTTTTTTTTTTTTTTTTAGATTCCATATATATGTGTTAGCATATGGTATTTGTTTTTCTCTTTCTGACTTACTTCACTCTGTATGACAGACTCTAGGTCCATCCACCTCACTACAAGTAACTCCATTTCATTTTATGGCTGAGTAATATTCCATTGTATATTCGTGCCACATCTTCTTTATCCATTCATCTGTCGATGGACATTTAGGTTGCTTCCATGTCTTGGCTATTGTAAATAGAGCTGCAATGAACATTGTGGTACATGACTCTTTTTGAATTACGGTTTTCTCAGGGTATATGCCCAGTAGTGGGATTGCTGGGTCATACGGTAGTTCTATTTTTAGGTTTTTAAGGAACCTCCATACTGTTCTCCATAGTGGGTGTATCAATTTACATTCCCACCAGCAGTGCAAGAGGGTTCCCTTTTCTCCACACCCTCTCCAGCATTTATTGTTTGTAGATTTTTTGATGATGGCCATTCTGACTGGTGTGAGGTGATACCTCATTGTAGTTTTGATTTGCATTTCTCTAATGATTAGTAATGTTGACCATCCTTTCATGTGTTTGTTGGCAATCTGTATATCTTCTTTGGAGAAATGTCTTATTTAGGTCTTCTGCCCATTTTTGGATTCTTTGTTTTTTTGATATTAAGCTGCATGACTTGCCTGTATATTTTGGAGATTAATCCTTTGTCAGTTGCTTTGTTTGAAAATACTTTCTCCCATTCTGAGGGTTGTCTTTTTGTCTCATTTATGGTTTCCTTTGCTGTGCAAAAGCTTTTAGATTTCATTAGGTCCCACTTGTTTATTTTTGTTTTTATTTCCATTTCTCTAGGAGGTGGGTCAAAAAGGATCTTGCTGTGATGTATGTCACAGAGTGTTCTGCCTATGTTTTCCTCTAAGAGTTTTATAGTGTCTAGCCTTACATTTAGGTCTTTAATCCATTTGAGTTTATTTTTGTGTATGGTGTTAGGGAGTGTTCTAATTTCATTCTTTTACATGTAGCTGTCCAGTTTTCCCAGCACCACTTATTGAAGAGGCTGTCTTTTCTCCATTGTATATTCTTGCCTCCTTTATCAAAGATAAGGTGACCATATGTGTGTGGGTTTATCTCTGGGCTTTCTATCCTGTTCCATTGATCTAATTTCTGTTTTGTGTCAGTACCATACTGTCTTGATTACTGTAGCTTTGTAGTATAGTTTGAAGGCAGGGAGACTGATTCCTCCAGCTCCGTTTTTCTTTCTCAAGATTGCTATGGCTATTCGGGGTCTTTTGTGTTTCCATACAAATTGTGAAATTTTTTATTCTAGTTCTGTGAAAAATGCCATTGGTAGTTTGATAGGGATTGCATTGAATCTGTAGATTGCTTTGGGTACTACAGTCATTTTCACAATGTTGATTCTTCCAATCCAAGAACATGGTACATCTCTCCATCTGTCTGTATCATCTTTAATTTCTTTCACCAGTGTCTTATAGTTTTCTGCATACAGGTCTTTTGTCTCCTTAGGTAGGTTTATTCCTAGGTATTTTATTCTTTTTGTTGCAATGGTAAATGGGAGTGTTTCCTTAATTTCTCCTTCAGATTTTTCATCATTAGTGTACAGGAATGCAAGAGATTTCTGTGCATTAATTTTATACCCTGCTACTTCACCCAATCCATTGATTAGCTCTAGTAGTTTTCTGGTAGCATCTTTGGGATTCTCTATGTGTAGTATCATGTCAAATGCAAACAGTGACAGTTTTACTTCTTCTTTTCCGATTTGGATTCCTTTCTTTTTCTTCTCTGATTGCTGGGGCTCAGCAAAGTCTATTTTGAAACTAACACAATATTGTAACTATTTTGAAACCAACACAATATTGTAAATAGACCACAAAGTCTATTTTGTCTGATACGAGAATTGCTACTCCAGCTTTCTATTGATTTCAGTTTGCATGGAGTTATCTTTTTCCATCCCCTCACTTTCAGTCTGTATGTGTCCCTAGGTCTGAAGTGGGTCTCTCGTAGACAGCATATATACAGGTCTTGTTTTTGTATCCATTCAGCCAGTCTATGTCTTTTGGTTGGAGCATTTAATCCATTTACATTTAAGGCAGTTATCGATATGTGTGTTCCTATTACCATTTTCTTAATTGTTTTGGGTTTGTTATTGATGGTGTCTTCCTTCTCTTGTGTTTCTTGCCTAGAGAAGTTCCTTTAGCATTTGTTGTAAAGCTGGTTTGGTGGTGCTGAATTCTCTTAGCTTTTGCTTGTCTGTAAAGGTTTTAATTTCTCCGTCGAATCTCAATGAGATCCTTGCTGTGTAGAGTAATGTTGGTTGTAGGTTTTTCTCTTTAATCACTTTAAATATGTCCTGCCAGTCCCTTCTGGCTTGCAGAGTTTCTGCTGAAAGATCAGCTGTTAACCTTATGGGGATTCCCTTGTATGTTACTTGTTGCTTTTCCCTTGCTGCTTTCAATATTTTTTCTCTGTATTTAATTTTTGATAGTTTGATTAATATGTGTCTTGGTGAGTTTCTCCTTGGATTTATCCTGTATGGGACACTCTGTGCTTCCTGGACTTGATTGACTATATCCTTTCCCGTATTAGGGAAGTTTTCAACTACAACTTCCTCAAATATTTTCTCAGTCCCTTTTTTTTTCCTCTTCTTCTTCTGGGACCCCTATAATTCAAATGTTGGTGCGTTTAATGTTGTCCCAGAGGTCTCTGAGACTGCCCTCAATTCTTTTCATTCTTTTTTCTTTATTCTGCCCTGTGGTAGTTATTTCCACTATTTTATCTTCCAGGTCACTTATCCGTTCTTCTGCCTCAGTTATTCTGCTATTGATTCCTTCTAGAGAATTTTATATCTCATTTACTGTGTTGTTCATCATTGTTTGTTTGCTCTTTACCTCTTCTAGGCCCTTGTTAAACGTTTCTTGTATTTTCTCCATTCTATTTCCAAGATTTTGGATCATCTTTACTTATTACTCTGAATTCTTTTTCAGGTAGACTGCCTATTTCCTCTTCACTTGTTTGGCCTGGTGCGTTTTTACCTTGCTCCTTCATCTGCTGTGTATTTCTCTGTCTTCTCATTTTGCTTAACTTACTGTGTTTGGGGTCTCCTTTTTGCAGGCTGCAGGTTCGTAGTTCCCGTTGTTTTTGGTGTCTGCCCCCAGTGGCTCAGGTTGGTTCAGTGGGTTGTGTAGGGTTCCTGGTGGAGGGGACTGGTGCCTATTTTCTGGTGGATGAGGCTGGATCTTGTCTTTCTGGTGGGCAGGACCACATTTGGTGGTGTATTTTGGGGTGCTGTGAACTTATGATTTTAGGTAGCCTCTCTGCTAATGGGTGGGGTGGTGTTCCTGTCTTGCTAGTTGTTTGGCATAAGGTGTCCAGTACTGTAGCTTGCTGGTCGTTGAGTGGAGCTGGGTCTTCGCGTTTAGACGGAGATCTCTGAGAGAGCTTTTGCCGTTTAATATTACGTGGGGCCGGGAGGTCTCTGGTGGACCAATGTCCTGAACTCAGCTCTCCCACCTCAGAGACTCAGGCCTGACACCTGGCCAGAGCACCAAGACCCTGTCACCCACATGGTCAGGTACGTGGGGAGTTTCTTGCCTTTTGGAAAGTCTGAGGTCTTCTGCTAGCGTTCAGTAGGTGTTCTGTAGGAGCTGTTCCTCATGTCGATGTATTTTTTATATATTTGTGGGGAGGAAGGCGATCTCCACGTCTTACTCCTCTGCCATCTTGAAGCTACTTCAACATTTTTTATTGTAACCATCCTATTGGGTATGAAGTGGTATCTCATTATGGTTTTGATTTGCATTTCCCTAATGACTATAGATGTTGAGCATCTTTTCATGGCCTTGTTGGCCATTTGTATATCTATTCAAGCCTTTTGCCTATTTTGATTAGATTATCTTTTTCTATATGTCTATCCTTCTCAGTACCAAACTATTTTGATTTCTGTAGCTTTGCAGTAAGTTCTGAAAAGGAGTTTGAGTCTCCCAACTTTCTTTTTCAAGACTGTTTAGGGGCCCCTTGCAATTCCATATGAATCTGAGGATAAGCTTTGTGCAAAAAACACTGTTGGAAATTGTTTTTTTTAAATGTATGTACGTATGTATGTATGTATCTGCTGTGCTGCACAGCATGAGGGATCTTAGTTCCCTGACCATGGATTGAACCTGTGCCCCCTGCAGTGGAAACGCTTGGAATCCTAACCACTGGACCACTAGGGAATCCCCACTGTTGGAATTTTAACAGGGGCTGCATTCAATCTGTAGATTGCTTTGAGTAATGGTTCCATCTTAACGAACGTAAGTCTTTCAATTCATGAATACAGGATGCCTTTTCATTTAGGTCATCTTTAATTCCAGAGTGTTTTTTAGTTTTCAGTGTATAAGTCTTTCATATCCTTGGTTAAATTTATTCCTGGGTACTTTATTCTTTTGAATGCTATTGTATATGGAATTATTTTCTTAATTTCCTTTTGGGATCATTCATTGCTGGTGTATAAGAACACAACTGATTTTTGTATGATGATCTTGTATCCTATAACTTCGTTGAATTTATTTATTAGCAGGAGTAGTTTTTGAACTCCCTTCTAGTCCTAGTTTGCTGAGTGTTTTTATCATGAGAGGGTGCTGGATTCTGTCAAATGCTTTTTCTGTGTCAATTAAGATGGTCAAGTGGGTTTTTTTCCTTTGTTCTATTAATACGGTGTACTATGCTGATTTATTTTTGTATGTTGAACCACTCTTATATCCTTGAGATAAATCCCACTTGGTCATAGTGTATAATCCTTATAACATGCTGTTGGATTCAATCTGCTTGTATTCTGTGAGGCTATCCATAACTCTGCCTTAGCCCTTACCTCCTGCTGTGTGGAGCTCAAGAGTTGGTAAGTGGTGCCATTTACTTTTAAAAACTGCAATTTGCCAACTTTTTAGTTTCTGAATTAAGTTTTTCTTGGTTGTTTGGGAACATGTCTAATACTATGAAATGATCTCTGATAAAATCAGTCCTTTTTTTTTTAAAATAGAGCTTTTTTCCTATTTATTTATTTATTTATTTACTGGCTGTGTTGGGTCTTCGTTGCTGCATGCAGGATTCATCTAGTTGCTGCGAGCGGGGGCTACTCTTCATTGTGGTGCGCGGGCTTCTCATTGCGGTGGCCTCTCTTGTTGTGCAGCACGGGCTCTAGGCACGCAGGCTTCAGTAGTTGTGGCTCACGGGCTCTAGAGCTCAGGCTCAGTAGTTGTGGTGCACAGGCTTAGTTGCTCCGCAGCACGTGGGATCTTCCCGGACCAGGGATCGAACCCGTGTCCTCTGCACTGGCAGGCAGATTCTTATCCACTGCATCATCAGGGAAACCCCAAATCAGTTCTTCTTGAAAAGAAATTCATAGTCTTAAATTTGATGGGGAACAGATGAGATGTTTTTTATTTTTATTCTTTAATTAAGTGTGACTGTGATCCCAAGATATAATTTAAAAAATATAACACATCATATGTCAAATGTCCCTGATGGTACAACAAAATCTTGTATTCTGTATAGTCTCCTCTCCTCCTCCTCCCCTTCGCCAAGGAGGTGGCACCATGGTGGCTGCACCTGTAACTCACAAGTAATGGAAGGACTCAGTACATACTGCTCTCGTATCTATGGCTCCAGGGAGTCCTACAAGCCCTAGTAACATTCAGGTTCCTGAAATATCACCTTTCCTGACACACTTGCAAGTTAGAGCACTATGATTCCACATTAAGAGGAACTAGTTATTGCATTGGCAAAGAAAAAGACAATCAAGTGATAAAAGTTTTAAGTTCTGCAGTCTGTACCTATCTGAAATATTCTTAGTATCACAAACTAAGAGTGTAATTGCCATACACACAGGTATATATTATTCAGCCATAACAGAGGAGAAAATCTTGCTATTTGTGATAATGTGATGGACCTTGAGGGCATTATGCTAAGTGAAACACATCAGACACTGAAAGACAAATACAGTATGATCTTACTTGTACGTTGAATCAAAAAAAACAAACTCATAGAAACAGAACAGTTTGATGGTTGCCCGAGGAGGGAGATGAGGGTGGGGGAAATGGGCGAAGGCGGTCAAAGGTACAGACTTCAGTTAAAAAGGTAAGTAAGTTCTGGAGATGTAATATATACAGCACACTGACTATAGTTAATACTGTATTGTGTATTTGAAAGTTGCTAAGAGAGATCTTAAAAGTTCTCATCACAAGAAAAAATATGTGTAACTATGTGACCTGATGGGTGTTAACTAAACCTACTGTGGTAATCATTTCACAATATATACATATATCAAACCAAAAAAAAAAAGTATAATCGCTATGCTAAACAAGACTTCCCACATACAAAGATTTCAATAAAACATATAGAAGATATCTGGAAACAATGTAACAAACTTTAAGTTAACAGAAAAGGTGTTATTCTAAACAGATAATGAATGATAATAATGAACCTTCTGAGAACCAGAGAATTCTGCTCCCCACAACTATCTTCCACCCTAACCCACTAAGAACACACCGTGCAATAGAAATAAAATGTAAGTCACATAAGCCATTTAAAATTTTCTAACCAGCCAAACTTAAAAAGTGAAAAGAAACAGGTTAAATTATCTTTTTATTTAACCCAACACATCAAAAAATCATTTCAATATGTTAGCAATATAAAAATTAGAGACATTTTTACATTTTTTGTACTAAGTTTTCAAAATATAGTGTGTGTTTTACACCTACAGTTTATCTCAATTCAGACTAGCCATATTTCAAGCGCTCAGTAGCCAGCCACATGTGGCTAGTGGCTACCATACTAGACAGTACAGCTCTAACACCTTCGATTATCAGACTTTGTTTGACAAGGAGTTAAAACAGGAGTTTTATAACAAGGAGTTAATACACAAACTGGTAGGAATGTAAACTAGTACACCACTTTAGAAAACTATTTGATTCTATCTATGAAAACTGAAAATATGCATACCTTATAAACAGGAATTCTACTCCTACATGTAGGATTCTGCTCCTACCCAACAGAAATCATGCATACACCAAAAAACATTTGTAAGAATGTTAACAGCAGCACTCGTAGTGATAAAAAAATGCTGGAAACTACCAAAAGTCCATCAACACTAAATGGATAAATGAGTTACAGCATACTCACACAATGGAATACCATCCCACCAATGAGAATGAACAAGCCACAACTACATGCAATAACACGGATGAGCTCACAAACATAATATTACACAAGAGAAGCCAAGGCACAAAAGAGTGCATGCTTTTGACTCCATTTATTAAAGCTCAAAAAACCAGGCAAAATGTTAAAGTTAGAAGAGTGGTTACCCCTGAGGGGCGCGCAGGACTGAAAAGAGGTGCTGGGAAGGTAAGTTAGAATAGTGGTTACCCTTGGGGGGCGCGCAGGACTGAAAAGACGTGCTGGCAAGGTCGTTTCTTGACCTGGATGCTGATTACATGGAGTGATTACACTTTGTCAAAATTCATCTACCTGCACTCACAATTTGTGTCCTTTTCTTATGTATATTTGTACCCCTAACACTATACTTCAAGATAAAACTTACTACGAAAACCAGACAAAACTCTAACAGCTCCAGCTGCACACTACTCAGGGAATCTAACTACTCCATTAACTACGGTCAGCATTTTTCAAAATACCTTTCGATTGACTCTGGGATTTTCCAAAAGTGTTGTACTCTTAGGAAAATATCAAGATGACAATCTCTTGTCTCCTCACCTAACCAGGGATGAACCTTGTTTCCAGGTCTAGGTTCCCACCACAGGGACTCTGGCCACAGGCCTAAAAAGTCAGTGAGTCTGTTGCTATCTGACTTCATCACTTTCACATTTCTCTAAACTACAGAAGATCCTTTTGGTCTTAAAAACATCAACATGGAGACAAACTTTTCCTTGACTAAATATTTTACTACCCTCTCAACATGTAACCCATACTTCTTTTTCAAATCTTTTTCCTCCTTTTGAAATCAGAGCAAAGTATTGTCTATTTCCATAGACATGTCCACAATGACAACTTGTTCAGACACTCCAGCCCTCCAATTTGGTCAACATTAACTTAAAACCTTGGATTCTTAAGCATATGGTCCAGGGTGTCTGTTGTCAGCAGAGCATCCCTGAGACAAGAGCAATTTGATTTACTTATGTTGAGTAAATTTGGTTTACTCAGTTGAGACTCCGCTCTAACACCCTGGGTAAGAGGCCAAAAAACAGTGGAGCAGAGCTCTAACCTGAACTCAGAAACACTAGGAGATGTAAAAAGCAATCAAATTTTGCTTTGGCCAGTAAAAAACTGATTCTCTCCAAAGGCTTTCTTTCACTGTAGACAGCATCTATCCCTGAATCATCAAACATATAGTGAGTAACCAACAAGCCTAGACTTGGCCTACTTCCGCTTGATTATATTAGCTCATGTGATGTATAACAGTGGTTCTGAACCTTTAATGTGCACACAAACAACCTGGGGATCTTGTTAAAATGCAGATTCCGATTTAGTATGTCTGGGGTGAAGCCCTAATACTGCATTTTAAACAAGCTCTCAGGTGACTGCTGATGCTGCTGGTCTGAGGACTCAGCTTTGAGAAGTAAAAACCTAGGACTCTGATGTGCAGCACGTATCATGCCTTCCTTTGGCATGTTCAGCCACTGGATGTTTGGTCCATTTGAGAACACAGTCACTACCGATAAATTCAGATTAGCTCGTCTGAATACCTGACCCAGAAAAGCACCACTACAGAAAGCAACTGCCCTGCTCCCAATGAACAATTCCTTTAGTGGCAAAACTTTAGACCAAATGAAACAAAGTAAAAAGTAGAAATGAAGTATAAAGAAGTAAAAGAACACAGAGGAGGCTCAAAATGAGAAAAGCCATTTTGAGATTAGCCCCCACGTGCTCACTTGGGATGCAAGACTTATAAAAGTGAGAGCCGGTGCTTCCCTGGTGGCACAGTGGTTAAGGATCCGCCTGCCAATGCAGGGGACATTGGCTCGGGTTCGAGCCCTGTCTGGGAATATCCCACTAAGCAACTAAGCCAATGTGCCACAACTACTGAGCCCATGCTCTAGAGTCTGTGAGCCACAACTACTGAAGCCTGTGCACCTAGAGCCCATGCTCTGCAACAAGAAGCCACCGCAATGAGAAGCCTGCGCACCGCAACGAAGAGTAGCCCCCGCTTGCCACAACTAGAGAGAGCCCGCGCACAGAAACGAAGACCCAACGCAGCCAAAAATAAATAAAATAATAACAACAACAACAAAAAAAGTGAGAGTCCATGTTACTTTTAAAAAGGAGAGTCCCTCTAGAACGAAACAAGACCTAATCTCTTATTTACCACCATATGATCTGAAGAAGTATAAACAGATTAAGCTTTTGAGATTTTTAAGGCAAAAATACAACAGAGAAAAACCATTATTCTGACTCACCTTATAAGGGCAAGCAAATTGTCAAGAAGTTTCAGAATCTGTTCTGTGCAGGGGTTACGGAAGATTGGATTTCCAGGCGGTGTATAACCCACCACAAATCCCCCAGCTTTGGCCTCTTCTAGGTCAGTGGGCCAGCAAGTTCGTTTCACAACACCCAGAATGCTATACACACAAAAGCTCATCTACAGAAAAACATAAAAATGAAAGGTAAATATAAAAGGGGAAGAAAAGACAAAAGTGCTATTAGATATTTGCAAGATTATGGCAAAGATGACATAGAAGTTGGACAAAAGGAAAAGACGCCCCCCCCCCCCCCCCCACCCCTGTCCCTTCCTTTAAGGTCAAGTCCAAAAGGGATCCTTTCAATGCCATCTTCAGGACCAGTGGTAGGCTCTAAAAGCTTCCCTTTCATGAGGATATCCTTCCAGAGGCTTACAGGACCCCAATTAGAAGGTGGCTTGGACATACTTCAAAATTTGCCATACTGCCAACATTTCATCTTGTTTTTGAGTTGTTTGGGCCTTCAAAGATTTTGCCCTAATCCTCACTCATAGTACTTTCTACCAATTGACTACTTGCCAGGTTAATTAATAAGACTTTTGCCGTTATGGAGCCAGGAACAATGCTTATTTGAATAGCAAGCAAAGAACTGGAAAATCTCAGGTTTGCAAGTTAGGCCACCATTTAGGACTTTACTTCCCAGAGAGCAAAGGCAGGGAGAACCCACCCTGCTGACCAAGTTCTGACCTACTTCCTCATTACACCTTCAGTCCTCCAAGCTATTTACAGATCCTTAAAGCCAAAATAATGATTTCATAGAAAAGACCACCTGCTCTGCTGTGAGAACTAACTCAAGAATTTAAGACTAAAGAAGAAAAGAAAGGAGACACTAACGGAAGTGGAGACTCCCAGATTTCTTGCTCGTACACAAAAAAACGTAAGTCTACGAGAACCTGGACAAATGACAACACCCTACTCCTACCTGTGGCCTACGCACCCTCCCTATCCCAGGAGAGGCTTACTCACTCGTGCACGGTTTAAGCCACAGGGATCCTCCAGGCCTGGGTCACAGCTTGTCCGATCTGCACCCACATAGGCAATAAAAGCATCAACATCTGACAGCACTCTAAAGGTTGGTGGGGGAAAGACAAGTTACAGCATGATTTTAAGCAAGGATAGTTTCTTCCTCAAGAGCTAATAAGCTGTGATTATTTGACCCCCAAAGAGCAGTTGTTACAGTGAGAGGAATCTAATCAAACTGTCAGCTGTCATATGAAGATTTATTAACTTCTCTTCCCACTTCTAAATGTTATTAGTGACACTTTAAGAATCAAAAAGGGTACGAGCTTGAGAAGGCTGTGTGGGCACAGAGGGGTGTCTGTGCAGCTCCTACTTTGTACGGCCCTACTGGCTGTTCTCACTTCTTTACATGTGCTGAAGCTGCAACTAGACACCACAGCAGACCTCACTCTGGCGTTCCAACCCACACTATCCATCTTAGTCATTTCGTCTCTGTTCCTACGCCTCTGCAGAGCAAGGTGATGTTTTCGGCACTTCACTTACAAGACTGCTTTTAGAGCAGCGGTGCCACCTCTTTGGCACCACAGGGACTGGTTTCGTGGAAGACAATTTTTCCACAGACCCGGGGTCGGGGGCGTATGGGGGATGGTTCAGGCGGTAATGCGAGCGATGCGGAGCGGTGATGAAGCTCTCCTCTGCTGCTCACCTCCTGCTGTGCAGCCCAGTTGCTAACAGGCAGCGGACCAGTACCGGTCTGTGGCCCGGGGGGGTGGGGACCCCGGCTTTAGAGGCCTTCAGCTGTCACTGATAGTGCCACTACACCTCGATATCCTTACACCCCGACCCCGGACATAGTCTTAGAAGAGAATGGGTACTCAAGTGCAGTCAAGGTCAAGGGCAGAGGATCTCCCTTACCTGTGCATGTCTTCAGAAAGCCAGATGCTGGCCACGGGTGCCATCAGCTCCTCCAGAAACACCTTCTGACGCTCGTAGTTCTTGAACTGGTTACTAATGAGAACCAGGGCTTCCATGAGGGCACACTTCTCCATCTGTGTCAGGAGCAGCTCATTGGAGAGGAGCTGCTTCACATGGTTATACAGCATGTCAAAATTGGGCTGCATTTCACAAAGAAAAAAACCCAGAGGTGGTGAAGGTCTGAGTTTCAAGGCGTGGTGGGTCACTCAAGGAAGGTAAAAAAGAGGATGAAGACACTTCCAGGACAGTCAGGCCAATAAGACTGTCACTTAATAATTTAATTACAACACTCTTCTTGTGGCTGAACAGGCAAAGGCAATTTAGGTTTGAGTATTTGGGTCACTGCGCTTTCCGACTCTCCAACTGTGAAAAACATCTGTCTTTTATTTCTATATCAACTTTTACAGTACCTTCATGGACAAAGATCAGTTTGTTTTCTATACATATATACTTATGTATATATATTTTATAGAGAGAGAGAGAGAAAAGGAGGGAGATGGGGAGAGAGACAGACAGACACACACAAATAACTGCTGTGTATTCAGAGAAGAAATCTTTGGTTAATTTGTTATCTGGAGTAGTGCTAAACTTCTTACAGAAACCCTCCAAAAAAGGTTGGGGTTTGCAGCTGGCTTCTCTCAAGACTAGGCACATCACTTGGCAGTGGTGGTTAAGAACAACACACATAGCACGGTAAAGAGGTGTACACTGACAGGGAAAACGTGGTCATCCATGTGGAAGAGAAAAATTCATTCTGAGGCAATATATTTGCATTTCTAAACTTCACTGAGTAACTCTGGAGTTGGGGAAGACCAATCTTATGTGAGGTATAATTAGGTGTGGATTTATAGAGAAATGTACCCAAACTCGGCATGTCTCAGTGGCTACCTGAACAGAGTCCAGGGCTTACCAGCACGAGCTGGGGGTAGTCACGACACATCTTGATGATGGAGGAACAAGCATGTCTCCTCACATTCCTCACCGCCCGGGTCCTGGGTGCCTGGGAAGAGATATTCGATAAACTTAAAGCTGCTTTTAATATAACTAACAGATGCTGCAGAGAATCATGTAAATATCTCCTTCAGAGGTAAATTCACAATTTTCACAGCTAGGGGAGTATAATCAAGTGATATTTATAGTTAGCAAGAATCCACATGTTGACTGTTTGTCCTAGAGTATCTCTAGTGCAAAACAGCCCATCATATGACTATCTCCTGCCTTTATTAACCCCGTTTGCGTATTAGAAAAATCTACACTAAGTGTTGGGTATTCACATTTTTGTTCTTAAGAAGTTAGAATTGGTAGGCTGAATTAATGATCTTACCTTACTTTCCTCAACAGTTTCAAAAGTGACAGATGAAAATAGCTAAGGGGAAGAAAAAAGGTCACTCATCAGTACCAAATGCATAAAGTATTTTACAAAGTTTCTAACAAAATCCCTAAAGTGCAAACAATACGGTAACAAAAAGGTTTTCAACTGGCATTACAAAGTTTCAGATGTTCATTTTCTCGGATAACTGCAAGAGGCTTGAGATTCACGATTTTACCAGCAAACACTTTACGAAGATAAAGGCCACAGAATCCCAGAACAATCTAGGCTATCACCCAAGAACTCAGCCATGGTCACATCTCCCCACTTTTTGTTAAAAGTTGAGTGGTCTACTCTCCCTGATTCCATTTCATAACTTCCCACTTACTCCTTAACCCAATGCAATGTGACTGCTGCCCTAGCCACTATGATGGAATAACACGCTGACAAAGGTCTAGAGGAACCCAATGGACACTCTCCAATTCTTAAAGAATTTCTGTGGCAACAAATGAGTCCACATTTTTGAAGTTCTCCTGGACTTTGTAACACAACATTTTCTCCATCTCTCTGGCCATCCCGTTTCTTGTTCTTTGAGGGCTTCTCTGCTTGAGCTACATGTCCAACGCTACATAAAACTCCTTTTTGCTAGGGCTTCACCTCTACTATTGGCATTTCTATGATGGCGATGCCTTAATTTTCTCTCGTAATTTTCTGAATCTAGACCTTTAACCTCCAATAGCCAGTTTAGCACGAGATGTCTCCACTGAGATATTATATGTATACTTCAAACCTAGTCCTGCAAAACAGAACTCACCCCTTCTCTGCCTTACTCCTTCCCTCTCCTGGTCCAATATTCTCACTCAGGTGGTGCTTCACCTCTCACTAGTCACCTCAACTGGACTCCAAAACCTTTCCTCTTACAAATCACCTCCCAACCTGACAGCACACATTGATACCTCCTCCTTCAGGTACTCTTTTCCATCTCAGTGTACATGTCTACTAACTGCAATGCCACGTAGGTACCGCATCTGTCTATGTGCCTTTCTCCCCAAACAGAGAGGTAGTAAAGGACAAGGCATTCCTACTAGCATGGTGCCTGCTCCACATTAAGTACTGAGTAAATATCTGATAAATGAATAAAGAACTGTTTATTAGCTTGTCTCATATACTTACAAGAACAGTTACAAAAAATAATTAGCTTAGAAATGCCAAAATAAAGTTTACAAAGGAGAGGGAGTTTACCTTAGAGAAGACCTGGGGCAGGAACTCTGGTCTGTAGGTGACAAATGGAAAGAGTGCTGAGACATTAGTGAGGACACAGGACAGGATGAGGGGATCCTTGGTGTCAAAGTTCAGGACCATCTGCAATAGCTCTACTCCATCATTAATAGGAATTTCCTGTGATACAGACATGAAAAGAAGGTTGACATAACTGAAAACCACTTTTGCTAAATTTCCTTCACACTCTATATAAATATGGTTGTCACATATGGTTTTATATAGTGCTTCTTAACCCTTAAAATTCTAAGCATTACCCCATGTTATTAAAATTTTTCACAAATGATGCTGCCATTATTAGGGATGTAGCATTACCTACGACTAGAAATTGAACAAACTCAGAATGCCATCATTTCAAACTGAAGTGAATATAAAAACAGATGGAGTTAATGATCCTAAGATCTAATTTGTTAATAAGCCATTTATGAGAAAAAGCACTGTATTTCACTTATCTTCAAGGGACTTAGATTCTTTCTACAACTAACCTAGAATGAGTTAAGACGAATTACCCCAAAATAAGTGATCCAATTATTTTTAATCTAATTAACACAGTTAATATAGTATATGCTGTTATCTGGTTTAATCAGATTATTCAGGAAAGAGGGACACAGATCAGCCATCATGAATATTCTGGTCAATTTGCCATCAATTGGCAGGTATCTCTTAGATTTTCCAATTCAAGGCTTCCATCACTGTCCTCCCTATAATAGTTACCCTACCTGTGGTTCACTGTACTATCAGGCTCATCTTATTATCCCCTAAAACGAATACTAAACACCGCGGGGCTTAAAGTCAGAGAGACCTAATTTGGGTCCCAGCTCTAATTATTAGCTATTTGACCTTGAGCATGTTATTTACCCTCTCTGAATCTCAGTTTCCTCTTCTGTAAGATGCACACTCACATATTTTCCTATCCCACTGCCAATTTTAAGAAGATCAAAACTGGGGACTTCCCTGGTGGCACAGTGGTTAAGACTCTGCGCTCCCAATGCAGGGGGCCCAGGTTCGACCCCTGTTCAGGGAACTAGATCCCAGATGCATGCTGCTACCAAGAGTTCACATGCCACAACTAAGAAACCGGCGAGCCGCAACTATGGAGCCCGCCTGCTGCAACTAAGACCTGGCGCAATCAAATAAATAAATGAATAATAATTTTAAAAAGATCAAAATTGTTATGCAATCAGCACAATAAACAATTACTTACTTCTTTATCTAATGTTCGAAACATCTGGTTGATCACACTTTCCAAAAAAAAGGTCATGGCTTCCCACTGCACAAATGAAGGTGAGAAGATGGAGCAGAGGCTGCCTTCTCCAGTTCCAGCTGCAGGGGAACAGGGTTTTAAAAAACACACACACACACACACACGCACGCACGCACGCACTTATAAACACTGTAGGATCACAGAAGACACAGAGACCACGGGGCTGTAGAAACCACTAGGTAATTTCACAGTTGAAGGAACAAGGTAATCTAACCCTTCTCAGCCTGGGAAAAGAAAAGGAAGCAGAAAGGGATCCCTATCCTGCCTCTACCTCTAAAAACAAACTGTCTAAATTCACCTTTGTGAGCCTTGTCTGTAAAGCCAGTTTAAGTACTGAATGAGAATATACATGTAAGCATCAAAACCAGTGCCTGGCCAACTGAGAAATATTAATTAATTTCCCCCCCCTTTCATAATCTGTCCATGGGAATCTAAATAATTATGATATCTAAGACCATAAAGAATCTTTCCAACAAGGAATTGCTGTAAGATACAAAATGCTGTTCACACCCAGTAGCCTCATGACAACTGCAAGGGCCCTGTGCAGAGAACTGTGCCACCCTCCAAGTTCACAAGTATCATCAAGTTCCCTGGTGGCCTAGTGGTTAGGATTTGGTGCTGTCACTGCCATGACCCAGGTTCGATCCCTGGTCAGGGAACTGAGATCCCGCAAGCCACATGGCGCGACCAAAATATGAAAACAAAGAAAAGAAAAAGCCCCACAAGTATCATCAAAGCCCGTCGCTTAGACAGCAAGGCCCCCGCGAAACGAATTACAAATTACTTTTCTTGCTTCCATACAGTGCCCACATTTACTAGCTTCATCTTGGTACAACATATTTGGGCCTCTGCAAACCTTCAAGTTACTAGATACCAGGGAACTTTACAGTCAACTGTGAACACATAAAACTGAATGTTAAATCCCATGAATGTCAAGTAACTAGTGTACTTGGTAACTGACCATAGTATGGACTTTTTCCAAAGCAGTGACTTACACCCTTTCCTTACAATCCTCTCACCCACTGCCTGCGTTAATAAGATGACAGACAGAAGATACAGAGCACTGAGAAGTTACCTAGCTTATGCTTTTGGGTAGAGGGGGGTTATTTTGATTTTAAATAAAGTGGCATTTCCCAAAGGCTCTGAGGGGGCTGAGCGATATGGGAAACCCCTGCACTGCTTGTTGTGCCCGACTAACAAGTCATTTTTTCCGAGTTTAAGAGAAATGCCATGCAAGAACTTGGTTGAACAGCTTTAAAAAGTTAGGTCTAGACATGTTTGTTAGATGCTGCCTGAGGTGAAGTAATAAAATCAACAATAAACAATTGTTGACTCTGTTAGAAAAGAAAAATGAAGGCAAAACCGATAGGGTCATGGTTTTACCCTAATTTAAACAGAGTTAAAATCTTGTATTATATCTGCTTTCTCTGCCTGTATGTGCAAATGAAAAGGCTCACTCTCTAGGATGGAACTGGGCAGTGAGCAAAGCGGTTTTTGAACACTATTAGCATACTGTTTTGAAATGTGGCTCAGAGGTTTATTTCTACGTACAGTTTTGATACATAGAAATACTTCACTAATGTTCAGTTGGAAAAAGAACAAAAGAAGTCTTACAGTTCATGGATCCAGTATCAACAGAAGTTGAGAGTTGATACTTTAGCCACTCCCCAGCCATCTGGAAGCTAGTCTTGGGATCCAAGCGACATGCTAACCTCATTACTTCTCCTTGTTGAGCCCGAGAGGCTGCCAAGAGAAAGACATGAATCAATAACCGCATATAACAGATACTTAGTTAATGTTTATTCATTTATCCATCCCAGGAGGAAAACATTCAAGAGATTTTGTTTTGCAGACTTATGCTCTGAATCTAACAAATGTTCAGTAAAGCTTTGTTAACAAATCTAGCAATTTTCAAAACTAAATTCTAAGAAGCCACCATACCAGCTAGACGCTATAAGCGGCAAACCAAAAGTGGTCTCCCCTTTCTGTTGGAATTAAAAGGAGATCAGGCTGGTACAGATGTAAAATGGTATGGCTGCTGAAGAAAATGGTCTGGCAGCTCCTCAAAACATTAAACATGGAATTACCATATGATCTAGTAATTCTCTTCCTAGGCATATGCGCAAGAAAAATAAAAACATACGTCCACTCAAAAACTTGTACTGGGCTTCCCTGGTGGCGCAGTGGTTGAGAGTCCGCCTGCCGATGCAGGGGACATGGGTTCGAGCCCTGCTCCGGGAAGATCCCACGTGCTGCGGAGCGGCTAAGCCCGTGCACCAAACCTACTGAGCCTGCACTCTACAGCCCGTGAGCCACAACTACTGAAGCCTGCGCTCCACAACAAAAGAAGCCACCGCAATGAGAAGCCCGCATACCACAATGAAGAGTAGCCCCCGCTTGCTGCAACTAGAGAAAGCCCGTGAACAGAAACAAAGACCCAACACAGCCAAAATAAATAATAAGTAAATAAATTTATTTTAAAAAAATAACAAAAAATCTTGTACCCAAATGTTATAATAGCATTATTCTTAATAGTCAAGATGTGGAAACAACTCAAGTATTTATCAACTTATCAATAGATGAATAAAATGTGGTATATCCATACAATGAAGTATTATTGGCAATAAAAAGAAATGAAGTACTGATACATACTACAACGTGGACGAATTTTTAAAACACTACGCTAAGAAAAAGAAGGCAGTTACCAAAGACAACACACTGTATGATTCCATTTATATGAAATGTTCGGAATAGGTGAAAGATAGAAATAGAAAGTAGATTAGTGCTTTTCCAGGGCTGAGAGGGATAAGGGGATTGGGAGATGACTGCTAATGGTTACAGGGTTTCTTGGGGTCATGAAGATATCCTAACATTGACTGTGGTTGTGGTTGTACAACTCTGAAAATACAAAAAAACCCCACTGTATTATATGCTACAAATGAATGAACTGTATGACAAAGAAATTACATCAATAAAGTTGTTATTAAAAAAGGGGGGGGGGACCAAGTTACAGAAAACCCAGAACAGAATTAGGAATAGTGGGGTTTTCCTCTCGTTTTTAGAAAAAAGACCCATAATGTAAGATGGTATTTAATTCTAATATATGAATATAAAAAAAAATGAGAGTGCCTTACCTTAAGTTACTATCTCTAAACTTCAATGTCCAAAGGCGGTGTATGTGTGTATATGTTTGTGGGGGTGTGTTTGTAAGAGATAAAACAATGTGTGGAATAAGTACAATCCCAGCACTCTCTGCAATGTGCAAATGGAGATTAAACAGGCTGCTGTCCAGACTTGGGGCTCTTTAATACAGAACCTGAAGGGCCATGCACCATGACTCATAACACTAGATGCCATTCTGAGACTGGAAGAAATTCCAGGCCAATTCACTCACAGTTGAAGAAAGCATTGAAGTCCTCGTCGCTATCAAAATCAAATCGAGAGTATTCACAGCTAGGGCTGTCTGTTTTAGAAGGAAAGCCCATCTGGAAAGAGAAACATAATTGGGGTACGGGGTGAGGGTTTTCATGAGATATATGATGATAAATAACTGCTTCTGGTCTACCCCTAAGTCTACAATTTGCTTCCAGCAGGAATAATCCTGGGAGTGGTAGAAAGAGAACGTTTTTTATTTGATACTCTCTTCCAGGTTCCTCAGGAAAAATTAAATTCTGGAATTAGTTTAAGGTCTTTGATTATAAAGATGTCCCAAAACAAAGTGCTGATACAGCTTGCAATAAGTAAAAGAATTGAAACAATTTGTCTTCTTAAATGCTGAACCCTGGAAATAAGCATGTAACTTTTTATGTTTCATTCAAAAAGTACTGGACCATGACGGCAGAGAACTAGAGGATGGTGTGCAACGTGCTAGGTGAATTCCTTGAGGAAATAAGGGGACCCTTGAATGGGTCCTATTCTCTGATTTTACAAATCAAGATGAAGCATCTGTCAGCTGCAAGAGCCTTGAACAGATCTCAGTGTTCATAAGCAACCCTCTATTGAGGTAATGAGCAATCTGCTTCCATTCTCCCCTTCTCATTCACCTTCCTGACCCTCACTTGGCCTTCAGAAAGTCAGACATTACTTCCTCTTGGAATCTCCCTGACTCCACCATCCTTTCTATTTTTAACCTCTGAAAAGCAATGATCATATTGTATGGTCATGGTCACTGCTCTCATCCTATCACTCTTTTTCCTAGCACTTAGCCCAATGCTTGGCATATAAGTGCTCCAAAATATGAAAGAGTAGATATTTCTTCTTGAGGAATATAAGACTAATATGCCCAAGGAAAGGATCTTAGTGACCAAGACAGGGCTGTCAATGATGCCATCTAAGTCTTATGATGTGTATTCCCCGACATTCCACGTTTTACATTCCCACTGCATACCTTGACCAAGTTAGTCATAGAAGCACGAAGATATTTTGGTATTATTGCTAATAGCAAAGGGTCACGGGATAGGATCTCATGCCGGAAGAGGGCTCCCCAAGTCATCTGAGTTGAAGAGCGCAAAAACTAAAGGGAAAAAAGAAAAAACTCAGTTTAAGGATTTGGGTTTTATATACCAAGACTATTACTTAGCTCAGCAATTATCCACTATATTTTTCCATGGAAATAAATATCTGTAATACTTTGAAACTGCCCATACTGTAGTACAGCAGTAATGACTGCTCACTATGGACCGTATGTTAATAAGACAGACTGGGTCACGTGCAATTCCCGGAGTATGAGCTGAATTCTACCACTTTCTGTTTTATGCAAGAAATGATATAGGAACCTCAGGATGATATTACAAGGAAAATCTTGGACTGGATAAAATTAATTTTATAATAACACAATTAATCAGACTTTGTATTTAAAACGTCTTTAGTGGTAAATCACCTGGGACATACCTCATATCTGATTAAGCCTTATCTGAGGGGTAACTGCTGACCTAGACTGTAATGCTTAGCTCAGGAAGAAGACTCAGCAATTTTCTTAATGAAATGCTACTACAGTTATTCCCTAGGATCTTAAGAGTCACATTTTATACTTCAGCTGCTAATTACTTCAGGCCATAGTGCTTGATTTTAATTTACCTAACTAAAATTTTGAGAAGTCACCTCCATAAAGTTTACCTGACTTGGATGAGTTGTGAAAGCCAGAAAAGATTCCAGGTATTTTCCAAAGTTTGCTGGTGTTTCTACATCAGAATCCACACCCTGTAGGACAAAAAGACCACTACATTAACGATGTTGATGGGGAGGTCAGGGTAGAGAGTGGAGTAACAAATACTGACAACTTATACCCTCAAAAATTTCAGGTTTGAAAGGACTTTATACTTCCTTGTGGCCTAAGGAAGGCATCATTTCAAGGGCTAAAACACAGGAAAGCTGTTTTACCTCCCTAACCATCATCATTAAAACCTATTCTGTGGTCAAATAGTAAAACAAGAATATTGATTTCAGAAATCCATATATTTCTTCAGATCTACTCTAATCACATCTCTGTGACCTAACCTAGTAAATAACCACTTGACGGTACACATCTTATGTCTGAAGTTCCATCCTCTCTAGCCATTCAAGCCACCACAAAAAGGCATAACATCAAGCGCAAATGTCTGTACCAATATCCTTTTAACACATAAGACTGAGTATTAAACATTTCCCTAAAGACAGTTAATTCCAGGTCAATCAGACTAAAGTTTTCTTTTATGATCTAATAATACATCCTTTAGATTTGGGAAAAGTGTTCTTTATTCAAATCCATAATGTTTCATGACCTAACAGGACTTTAAAGGGTAATGCACTCGGCAGACTGAAGTTTTACAAGTACCAAAATGAACAGGAGTAGCAACATTGACTTTAGTCAGATGTTATAACAGATGGAATAACAGATGTGAATGTTTACTATTGACATTAATAATTGATTTGTTAAAAAAAATCTATATCATTCAAACTCAATTAAAATAATTTAATCTACAGAATTATAAGAAATAATCTGTAGGGAAATGCCCCCTCAGGCTAAAATCAACGGCATGTGTCACCCCTTACACAAATATAACTTTCTAAATCCTCTCCTCAAATGGCCCTGAAACTCTCCAGAAAGTGCTCACCAGCAATGCACACAGCTGATTGCCCAGCGCACACAACACCTGACAGAGTCTTTTCAGGAAGACATAGTGTTTTTCTACCAAGCCTCCTCCGTCAGCAGTCCTGAAGAGGAGAAAACAGTGTGATTAGCAGCACATCAAGAGCACCAAAGAGAGTCCCATGGAATGGAGCTGTATGTGGTCTGTGCTCCAACATTCAAATTTCAGTTGATTATTAAAGTTAAAAAAAAAAATCAAAAAACAAACCAACCCAAAAACCTCCAACCAAACACTGAAAGATCGATGAGGAATAGGGTTCAATGCCATCTCATCCTTCAAGAGACACACTAATTTGGGGTAATGCAGTCCTTGAGTACTTTGGGATAATATTGTAAACTCTGAGCATGACTCCACAAAGCAATATATATACTTATACGCATAAAAACTGCACAAAAAGACATTGGTTGATACTGAGGAAGGACTTAGAGAGATCTCTAGGGGAGCATGCAGTAATTCCTTACACCACTGACAAAATCAAAAGGACTATAATCAAGAGAATGAAAAGACAAGTGGCAGACTAGGAGAAAATATTTGCAAAAGACACATCTGATAAAAGACTGTTATCCAAGATATACAAGAACTCTTAAAACTCAATAAGAAAAAAATCTGATTAAAAAATGGGCCAAAGACCTTAATAGACACCTCACTAATGAAGACACACAGATGGGAAATAAACATATGAAAACAAGCTCCACATCAAATGTCATCAGGGAATTGCAAATTAAAACGAGATAGCACTATACACCTATTAGAATAGCCAAAATCCAGAACACTGACAACACCAAATGCTGGTGAGGATGTGGAGCAATAGGAACTCTCATTCATTGTTGGTGGGAATGCAAAATGGTACAGCCCCTTTGGAAGACAGTTTGACAGTTTCTTACAAAACTAAACATACTCTTACCATATGATTTAGTAATCACACTCCTTGGTAATTACCCAAAGGAGCTGAACATACGAAAACCTACACATGGATGTTTATAGCAGTTTTATTCATAACTGCAAAAATCTGGAAGCAACCAAGACGTCCTTCAGTAAGTGAATGGATAAATAAACTTTGGTACATCCAGACAACAGAATATTATTCAGTGGTAAAAAGGAATGAGCTAACCAAGCCATGAAAAGATGTGTAGGAACTATAAATGCATGATACTAAGTGAAAGGAAACAATCTGAAAAGGTTACATACTATATGATTACAACTATACAACATTCTGGAAAAGGCAAAACTATGGAGAAAGTAAAAAGATCAGTGGTTGCCAGGAGTTTGGGTGGGAGAGGAGGGATAAACAGGCAGAGCACAGAGCATTTCTAGGGCAGTGAAAAACCTGTAAGATACTATTATGATGAATATATGTTATTACACGTTTGTTGAAACTCAGAGAACGTACCCATAAAATGTATAACAGCAAGGTTAACCCTAAGGTAAACTATGGCCTTTGGATGATTATGATGTGTCAATGTAAGTTCAACAGCTCTAACAAATGTACCACTCTGACAGGGGATGGCTACAATGGGGGAGGCTA
Organism: Aethalodelphis obliquidens; assembly: GCF_003676395.1. NCBI lineage: Eukaryota > Metazoa > Chordata > Mammalia > Artiodactyla > Delphinidae > Aethalodelphis > Aethalodelphis obliquidens. Next base: position 14,615,257 of record NW_020837975.1, read on the forward strand.
TGCATGCGTAGGGGCAGGGAATATATGGGAAATCTCTGTACCTTCCCCTGAATTTTGCTGTGAACCTTAATCTGCTCTAAAAAAACAAAATCTTTTTTTAAAGATGGTATTAAAAACGTAACTTGGTATCTCATTTCTCCAAGTCATTTAGTTCAGATCAGTAATCACTTATGTGCTATTTTAGAATGCAAATACCCCTTTAAATTAAAAAAAAGATTATTTGGTGGAAAAACCTGACCTACAATGATGTAGGACGATTTACACTAACAAGAATTAATAAGGGGGCTTCCCTGGTGGCGCAGTGGTTGAGAGTCCGCCTGCTGATGCAGGGGAGGCGGGTTCGTGCCCCGGTCCAGGAAGATTCCACATGCCGCAGAGCGGCTGGGCCCCGTGAGCCATGGCCGCTGAGCCTGCGCGCCCGGAGCCTGTGCTCCGCAGCGGGAGAGGCCACAACAGTGAGAGGCCCATGTACCGCAAAAAAAAAAAAAAAAAAAAGAATTAATAAGGACTGGTGTGGACAGCAGCCATATTAGCGTGTTCTGGAGGCGTGCAGTATAACATAAAAAGCATGGGCCTCAGGGTAAGAAAGACCTAGGCTCTAGTGATGTTGAAGGACAGCGTGGCATCATGGTTTCTAGTGCAGGCTCTGAAGTCTGAGTTTGAATCACAGCTTTACTAACCAGTACCAGTAGCACAAATGGAGATAGGACACCTCAGTGTGAATGTCATAGTCTCTAGGGAACTAAGAAATGGGCCCTGAAAACAGTAACTACAGTGGCCACCCAAAAGATATGTTATTAATTTAATTAACAGGACTCCTTAAAAACAGACCTGTAGTATCCATAGGAAAGAGCCATCATAAAAGCTATGTTAGAATGGACAGTAAGAAATTTTAAGTAATATATCTGTGTCTCACATCTTTTCATTTGTCCCTGGCACCAAAAGTGAAGAAAGAGTATTGAAGAAAAATGGGTGCTGTGACAGTTTCAACTACTGTAATACACAGTTCTACCTGACTCCCTGGTAAGAAAAACATATCAGGAAATGCTTTAACATTTTTCAGAGCGATTAGAAGAAAATAAGCAGAAGCCACTATTTCAGGACATAGAATGTTTTTACAGGATTTATACACATATTCCACACTGACCACATTGTTCCTGCTGCTTCCTAGAGCTTCAGCACTTCAGGCATTGATTACTTTGACAAGGAGAGAGGGAGGAGTGTCTCGAGTTCTGCAATTAAGGAAGGCCCTGGGACATACTCTGGTCAGATCAGAGCATTCTCTGGCCTAGTCACCAAGGCTACTAGAAGGCTCAGGGATCATAAAAAGCAGACAAAGAGAAGCAAGGAGATGAGCTGTCTGGGGAGAATGTGGAAAACTGTGAATGTGAGTGGATGCTGAGTCAACAGCCACAACTTATTTCCAGCATAAGATCTTCAAAAAGGTGAAAAAGTCCCTTTAAGAGTGCCTGACTTTCCTATTAAAAACACAGTCAACTGACTGCCAACAGTCAAACAGGAACTTCAGATACATCCAAATGAGATACAAAAATGACAAAGAAATTAGAAAACACATAGAAAAGAAGATACTCACTGCGCAGCGGAGAGTATATAATGCATGGCAACATCTCCAAATAAGACCATCAAGGGCTTCCGGTCTTCCAACTTGCCCTAGACCCGATTTTAGGGAAACACAGGTAATAACTATGTTATTAAAAACCTCCAAGTACTAACAACTTCTATACCTATAAAATCAAATATACTGACTTCCTAATTTCTCACATAGCCCTGGGGCTAACTGAACACTGAAAAAAAACTCTTTAAATCCAAACCTAGATAAGACTTACATTTTAAAATGTGTTGGGCAATAATGATGATATGAAAGCAAAATAAATTACATCTGAAAATAACATTCTTATGGAGAAGAGTCACAATCCCATTTGTTAGCCAAGACAGCTACAAAGCCAGTAGAGTCACCTTCTACAATTCTTTGACGTAACACGATGTGAGTTTTAAACTTTAACATTACGCTTATATAGTTTAAGCATGAAGTACCAAGATTCACAGCTCTTTCAAGAACCAAGTAGTCCTACAAATCTCTATATATCCTGACAATGGATTCCTAGGATATCGGCAAACTGTTGTCCAAAAGGTTGGAGGCAGGTAATTAAGTTGATATCAAGTAAAACAAAAAAACAAACAAAAAAACCCAAACCTTTAAATGTCTTTCACCACAACATAGAATTAAACACACATATGCATCACTCAGAGACTGTCAAAGTCAGTGTGAAGTGGTAACTTACTTTCCTGCTGACTGCAATGAGAAGACACTCAGCTGCTCCCAGCTGAAGTTCCTGTTCGTTCAGAAGCAGGCACAGCATCTCCAGGAGTTTACAGTTTTCAGCAGTAATGTGACTCATGGACACCCAGTCAATGTAGCCCGCTAGAGTATTCAGTGCTGCAATTCCTACTCGACAGTTTGCTTGGGCCTGCATGAAAAGAAGTAACTTTTAGCCATTAAGTCCTCACTAACAGACAAGAAAGCTGTGATTATACCCGAGCTGCTTCTACTTTCTAATTCTAAAAAGAAAAACAAACAATAAAATGTACTCATGCAACTGTTACTGATAGGCAACTCAAAGGTTTTCTTCTGATACACACACTTATCAAATGATGGCATTCTTGATGCCCATCAGTACAACTATACTGGCATGTGTGGCCATTTTACATCCTTCAACAAATCTCAGATATTATCATTTTAACTCCCTTCCACCATAGCTCAGTGATCAAATAAACCAAGGCTGAGGGAATTCCCTGGCGGTCCTGTGATAGGACTTCTTGCTTTCACTGCTGAGAGCATGGGTCTGATCCCTGGTCGGGGAACTAAAGCTCCTACAAGCCGCACGGCACAGCCAAAAAAAGAAGCAAAACGAAAAAAAACCAAGGCCGAGGTCACCCTCCACTAGATATATGCATCCCTGTACCTGAAAGCCTCAAAGAAGCCTCCTTCCAACTCCACCAAGAGCTCTTACCTTTGACTCCTGAGAATTATCTGTCTTCTGAAAGAAAAGAAGTATAAGGATCTAAATGTTTTTAAAGAGCAAAAGGCTATGTAATAACTTTCCACCCCCATAATCTAGGCCCTTGAACAATGATTTTCCAATACTCAACTTTTAATCTTGGAAAAGAATACAACTTTACTAAGAATACAAAACTGATATTCTCCCAAAGAAGGACGGGTTATTTTAGTTTCAGCAATATGACAAAATCTACTAGAACATTAAGATCCACAAAGACAGTTTCAACGCACACAGTTTACAAAGAAATACAACTAACAGATGAACAATGAAGCAGGCTCAACATTGCTAGTGATGAAAGAAATATAGTTTAAATCAAAGTATTAGTATTTTTTCTATATTAAAATAGAGACAAATTATAACTAGCAAAGGTATACTGAAATGATGTAATGTTAATGGAAAAAAGCAAGAAACAAAATTAAAATGAGTACAATTTATGACCGTGTATGTAGGGACATAACTGTAGGAAAACCACAAACACAAAAATATTAAATGCTAAGTAGACCAAAATAATGTCTGTTCAGTAAATTATACAATTTATAATTTTACAAGCAGGAATAACAACTCCTGATGTACTTAAAAACTTACCACCATTAGCATCATAAAGGATTTGTTTTACAATTCCTTTTCTCGACTTTCAAAAAGTAATTTTTCTAACAAAGAACAAGTATTAAGCCCTCACCATCAGTGGTCAAAGAGCGGTGTTAATGGGGCAGAGATGAGTAGAACCCTCTCACCAGCATCTACTGATGCTGCCCAAGAAGGAAAGGGATCCAGGCAACAACAGCCAAGTCCAGCCTTCACCATCTCCTCCAACAAATCCTGCATTCCCATTCGGATCCTATCCTCCTGCCCCCTGGGACCAGTACAGGCGCCAGGTGATGGACAGGGAGAGTAAGCCTACTCATCCCATCCTTGTTTACCATTCAGCCTACTCCCTAGGTGGGAAGGTGAAGGGATGGAAGCAGAGAAGGAACTATGAGGAAACTGAGAAGTTTCAGGTACAAGAGATGTCCCTTGGTGTGCTCTGGTCCTGGTAGCCTGGTTTAACAGATGGAGATAATGGACACCAAGGCTAAAGAAAAACACCAGCGGATGTATTTCTAACTTGTGTCAGACCATCATCAATCGGCCCTGCTCTGGCATGTTGGCTAGATTTCTAGGGCACTGAAGCATTCATAATTTGTTCATGTCTCTTAGGGATTAAATCTCCTAGGGGAAAATGGAAAGAATACCTCTTTGGACTTCCCTGGTGGCTCAGTGGTTAAGAATCTGCCTGCCAGTGCAGGGGACACGGGTTCAAGCCCTGGTCCGGGAAGATCCCACATGCCGCGGAGCAACTAAGCCCGGGCGCCACAACTACTGAGCCTGCACTCTAGAGCCCGCAAGCCACAACTACTGAGGTCCGCACGCCTAGAGCCCATGCTTTGCAACAAGAGAAGCCACCGCAATAAGAAGCCCGTGCACCGCAACAAAGAGTAGCCCCCACTCGCCGCAACTAGAGAAAGCCCGTGCAGCAACGAAGACCCAACGCGGCCAAAAAAAAAACCCAACCTCTTTCACCCTCAATACACATAGGTTTTTAAATGCAAATACTTTGATATTTTCTTTTGTAAAATCCCAGGGAGATATGTGGGGGGACAGAGTCCATTCTGCTAAAAAGAATGGGGTGTGAATTCCACTATAATCATTTATTAGAGGATCTTCAATAATTATTCTCTGAAATTCAGTTTCCTCATCCATAATATGGAGACAATACTTTCTGACTCTTAGGGTTGTTTTGAGGATTAAATAACATGTAAAGCAAGAAAAAGTATATAACCATTGTAAAGCAATTATACTCCAATAAAGATGTTAAAAAAAAAAAAGAAAAAGTATATAGCATATATTAGGTATTCATTGTGAGTTTCTCCCTACCCTGACACCAATAGTACCTTGTCATCATCTGTGTTAGTATCTAGTGCTTCCCTGAAAATAGACTTAAGGAAGATGTCAGGGGCAGAAAACCCCTGGCAACCCAAATTTTAATGATTTTTTGTATGTGAAATAAGCATGTATGAGGATTCCAGATTAGGGTTCTGAAACCTCAATACTATTGACATTTTGGGTCAGAAAATTATTTTGGAAGATTGTTCTGGGCATTATAGAATGTTTAGCATCGTGCCTGGCTACCCATTAGAGGCCAGTAGCAACCCCTAGTTGTGACAACCTGGGGGGCAAAATCGCCCCTCCTTTTGAGAACCATGGTACTAGATTACCTTTCACACAGCCTTCTTCTAAAGGCTCTCTGCTAAAACTGACAATGATTGGAAAGACAGTATCTGGTTTGCCTTTTTCTGCAGAAGAAAAACCTCATCAGGAAGAAATACCAGGAATCATGTAATCAAGATTAATAAAACTTGGCACAGTTTCCACTGCAAAAGGGACCAAGACTAAATGGGACATGGAAATTTAACAGGGATACTATCCTGACCTATCAGGAATCTGGGTTTCAAATATTAAGAATTAACCTACAGGGAGTTCCTTGGTGGTCTAGTGGTTAGGATTCGGTGCTTTCACTGCCATGACCCGGGTTCAATCCTTGGTCAGGGAACTGAGATCGCACAAGCTGCACGGCATGGCCAAAATTTTAAAAATAAATTAAACAACAAAAAAAGAAATTAATCTTCATTTTTATACTATTTTCTTAGGAATTTTCTTACTATAAAAGGAATTATTTTTTTCTGGTAGGTATGGAAACTCACTGAATTGAGCTTCTTAGAAAATTAATTCCAGTTTTTCCTGTCATCTTTGTTTCTTTTTTGCTTATAAAATAGCCGTTCCGTTTACTAAACTGAACACCCTAGTTTCTTGCTAAAGGATTAACTTTAAAAAACAAACAAACCCACTCATATTAGAAAACAGAACTTTAGGGAGGTGGTATTTATCCCTTACCACTTGTTGGTACTTGTTTACATTTTCTTGAAGTGTGTTAAGTAGAAAAGTGAAGATTCTTTCCATGTTCTGGGTTAACGTTTGCTGGATATCCCTTCGTCTTTGAGGGGGTAACGTCTGAAAGGTCACTACGTCCTCTGCCAGTCGCAAAAGGATGAACATCACTAATTCTGTCTGTGTTTCCTATACCAATAGAGAGAAGGTACTTAAATGAAACTGAAATATGTTTTTCATTATAAATATGACCAAAGGCTCTTTTCTGCTGACAAGACAAACCAACCAACCAAAAACACCCTGAAGAGCAAACAAAAACAAAAACCTGAATTGGGGCTTCCCTGGTGGCACAGTGGTTGAGAGTCTGCCTGCCGATGCAGGGGACACGGGTTCGTGCCCCGGTCCGGGAAGATCCCACATGCCGCGGAGCGGCTAGGCCCGTGAGCCATGGCCGCTGAGCCTGCGCGTCCAGAGCCTGTGCTCCGCAACGGCAGAGGCCACAACAGTGAGAGGCCCGCGTACCGCAAAAAAAACAAAAAAAAAAAATCAAAAAAAACCCTGAATTGATACAGCTGTACTACATACCCCTTGTTTGGAAAGAATGTCCAATTCTATTAGCATGTCAGGCCAGTGCTGTGGCCACTCCCGCTTGATCATTTCTACTACAATTCGAGACAGAACATCTTTAATATGGTTCTCCTCTTCCAAAATGTTCAGTGTTCCCTGAAAAAGAATAAGAGATATTAAGAGGTCTGCAAGACTGAATTCAAGGGAAAAAATTGGGCTGTAAAAGTGTACGAAACTCATGAGCAGGCCTACTTTTAAACTAAACAGAATAAACAAACCTGTTCTCCATATCTGAGTCACCTGTCCTGAATTCTCACTAATCATCCTTCCCACTTAAAGCTTAACAGAGGGTTGCATCAGCTAATAAAATGGCTGTCTCATGGAGCAAGGAAGACATCACTGCTCTTCTCCTTTACAAACTGAAGAGACTCTCATATTGATTGTTTTCATTTTGTAAGAGGGCCAGGGTGGAAAAGTATGGAAATAAGGAACACATGGAGAGGCTGATAAAGTGGGACAATAAGGAGCAACTGAATATTTTACCAATAGTTCTAGTATTAGAAGATACAGAAAGACCATTACTGGGACTCTCTTCTGAAGTTTGATATCAAGACTAATGAATTATGACTTCTATCAAGTTTCCCCAGAATTAATAAAATACAAATCCTTAGCTAGCTAAGTTAATAATTTTGAAGGGAATTTTTTTTTTCTATTAACAACACTAGACTTTGGGGACGTAAAGGGGTGTGAATTCCCATTTTTATGCCCTTTGTGAAACAGAACATAAAAGGCTATGGATTCTAAACATGTTCAAAGTCATATTCTAACTCCTGAATCAAACTCATTCAGCATATTTTTTATTGCTAATATCATAAAGTAATTCACTTTAGAATAAAAGGAAACAAATAGCAAAGTGTAATCTAATTTAGAATTGATTAATCTAAGACTCTCACTCATTTGCTGAAAATGTTTAATCTGTCTGCCCTGTCTTCATAATTTTAAAAACAGAAGCCAACACATAAGGGATTAATTAAATCCAGTAAGAGAAACGTGATGAACTGTGATTTCTAGTGATGGTGGTTCTTTTTATCTTGAAGGTAACATTTAATATTATATAAAGCATGCTGTTTGACCTATGTAGAAGCAGTGAATTTTTACACAAATGCTACATTGGAAAAGTTACACTTTGTCTAAACTACCTCGGAAACACAGGACTTCCAACCAACCATTCCTTACATTTGCAATCAGCTCCATGACACTGTTCTTCAGATAGACCTTCTCCAATCGAGACATGCTGTTCCACCGAAACCTGGCCACCAAAATGCATAAAGTCAACAGAACTAAATTAGAAGTCTTCTCTTCAGAACAGATTAGCTTTGATTACTGTGTTAAAATAATGCTGATGATTTCACTAAGAAACTATACTTTGGATTTTGGTATCCTTCAAAGAATGGACAGAAACAGTCCACATTTAACCAAAATGCTAACAGAAAAAAAGAGTTTTATATAGGCAGCAGTCCATTAATTAGAATCCACACAGGATCTGTGCACAGATGAGCTTTTCTCCTTGATTTTATTGACAGACCAAAAGCAAATATGTACCTGGGACAACTGCAACAATGTAGCTGATTTTCAGAAAATAGAATTTGAAAACACTAACTTCCTTTCTGAACTGGTTTC
>NW_020837975.1:14623518-14720406 GCF_003676395.1 Aethalodelphis obliquidens
TTTTTTTTTTTTTTTTGCGGTACGCGGGCCTCTCACTGTTGTGGCCTCTCCCTTGCGGAGCACAGGCTCCGGACGCGCAGGCTCAGCGGCCATGGCTCACGGGCCCAGCCGCTCCGCGGCATGTGGGATCTTCCCCGACTGGGGCACGAACCCGTGTCCCCTGTATCGGCAGGCAGACTCTCAACCACTGCGCCACCAGGGAAGCCCCTGAGCTATATTTTTAAGCTGCAAAATCTAGATCAATATTATATGAATAAAGAACTGATAAACATTCCTTTCACTTTGATAGTTCCAGATTTCCCATGCAATGGCCAATTAGTGTTAGAAAAAATAAATTTGACATAAATGAGTAAAAAATTGTTAGAGATACAGCCCTGAAGTATACAGGTAAAATGACAATTTCTAGGATTTGCTTTAAAAACCTTTGGTGGGGGGAGGGATAAAGCAAATGTGGTAAAATCTTTACAGCTGCTGAGTTCAGGTGATGGGTATACAGAAGACCGTTGCAGTATTCTACTTTTGTGTCTATCTTTAATATTTCATAGTAAAAGAGAAACTAATAGAACCCAAATATTTCTGATTCCAAATCCTGTGGCATACATCTATATGTTGTAAAGTTTCCTCCAAGTGATGCTCACCCCACTTTATGAAGTTACATCTCTTAAAATACACACGGCACAAATATTTCTTCCTAGAGGTCATTTCTCACAGCCCACATACACTGTTTGATGGGAGAATAAACTCGAATTGTATTAGCATCCCCATTGGTTTTGTATTAGCATTCCCGAATTACACTACAAGAGTCAGTCCCGGTAACAGAGCATCCGACACTCAAGAAAACTACTTTCAGGAAACCAAAAGACCCTTGTTAAAATGCAAAGTAAGTGGTAGAAGTTCATCTTTGCGCAAAACAGCCTAAGAATATCACACAATAAAAAACATGGAGGGGTGGGGTGAGAATTAGGCCAGAAATACCCAAGACACAGAAGTGGGTTATGGAGAGGTGTAAGGGTGTTAAGGGGCACTAGAGGGGCTGGAGCTCGGTTAGGGCGGGTCAGGAGTGGGTCAGCAAGGAAACGTTTAGTGCAGCGGAGACTATAAAGAATGTGGCCGGTGTTGGGGACGGGTTGGACATGGGCTGGACACGTGCGCCACGGGAAAGCAAGGGGATGCAGGGATGTGGGGTTTGAGGGAATAAAGTGGGTGCAGCAGGCTGTGGAGGGAGTCGTGGTACGGAGAACAGCAAACAGAAGTGGCGAGGGGGGAGGAGAGGGCAGTGGGAAGTGGTGGTGAGATGAGACGGCCACAGAGAGCTAGGGACGACAGCGTCCCGGGAGAAGGGCAGGAGCGGCGAGCACAGAAGGCGGGGAGTGGGAAGAGGCGCGGAAAGCGGCGAGGGGAGGGCCCCCGGGGGTTGGGGACCGAGGTCCAGGGGCCGCGTGGGCGGGAGACGGCCAGGGTCTTGGGCTGCGCCGGTACTGCTGGGGCTGGGGGAGGGTCTCGGAGCAGGCCCGGGGCGACAGACTCCAGCTACCTTGAGGGCTTCTAGCCGGTAGCGCTGGGTGGAGCTGGGGTCCATCATGATCGTCACCGCTTTCACCAGCTGCTCGCACAGCGCGTTCACTTGATCCATCGACATGACTAGTGCCACGCGCCGCAAGCGCGCACAACGGACGTCCCGGAAGCACGAGGCACGGATCGCTCCGTTGGCGGGACCACACGCTGGTACCCGGCCGCGGCGGGCTTAAGGGGGACGGTGGTGAGCGGGAGGAGGAGCGCGAGCCGCAGAAGACCCAGCCGGGAAAAAGCCAGCGCTGCGCACGCGCCCGACCCTCCAGTACGCATGCGCCCGCGGAAGTGGCGACTTCCTTTTGACTGTGCTCCTTGGTGGGCGGAGCGAGAGACTTAGGGGCCACGGTGCGCAGGCGCGTCAACGGCCCTCGGCGGCGCGCGCGGCGAATAACTGTCGGGAAGGCTGTGAGCAGATCTCGGTGGCTAAGGCTGGACCCGCCCGGCTGTGCCGGCTGCTGCCAGGGCGAGGATCGTCAGCGCGCTTAGGTCCTCTTCTCTGTCGTTGCCGGGAATAAATCTCTCTCGAAACCGACTGATCCGTTCCCGGAAAGGGGACGGATATTCAAGACCACTTCATCGTCCTTCCAGTGGACACCGAGTCCAGCATCGGTGGCGTCCGCTGGTGGCGGTTTTGCCAAGTGTTGTCACATTGGTAAGAGAATTTAGAACAGTTCTGTATCTCTGTTTTTAGACTTTTCATGTTGCCTTGGCTATTGGTTGTATAATATAGCAGTGACTGGGGACAACATTGGGCCGAAATTACATGAAATAGAAATACTTGCTCACAGAGAGAAAAGGCCCTGGTATTGCCTCTTAAGAGGATTTTTCTTGTGGAAAGAAAATGGTAGCTCTTAAACCTCCCTCTTCACCTGTACGTATTTTCCTTGGGTGTGTTACCACCTGATTGGCACCAAACTTGTTTTTAAAGATTGGGGTAAATCGAGATCGTTAATGATGAATAATTGCAAATACTGAAGGTTTGTACAGTTTTGATCATTTGAAGTGCTACATATATCATATATATGAAATATATATGTATATCATATATGTATATAATATTTATATGACTTCAAAATAGTGTAATCCTTATTCCCAAAGGAGGGTTTTGGCAGAGAGTATGTTTCATTTTTCATCTTTAAAAAACTCTTGCTTTCTCCAGCAAAATACATAAACTGAAAACTAAAACAGTTAAAATCTGAATATCCGTTTTGGTGTTGTATATTTAGGAAATGTTTGCTCTACTTAAATCACTGCTCCCTGTTCATACTCCACTTCTAGTGTTTGCATCTAATGTACTTACCTGGGTGTGTGTGTGTGACAATGCATTTACTATTTTTAATTTGGCGTTATCTGTTCCAGGACTGTACAAAAGCCACTTCAAGGTAAAGTGATTTCTGGCATGTTATGGTTTTAACTTATAAATGTTTAAAGTATTACGTTCTGCCTGTTTTAGGTGAGTGGAATTTGTAAGGAATTAATGCCTTGAATACTCTGATTTTTTGAATTCATCATTTTCTTTTCCCTAATCTTCCAGCTTTGTAGTTGCATGACACTTTTTTCAAGGTGAATGTTAATTTTTGATACTTTTTTAAAAAAAGAATACAGTTGGGCTTCCCTGGTGGCTCAGTGGTTGAGAGTCCGCCTGCTGATGCAGGGGACACGGGTTCGTGCCCCGGTCCGGGAAGATCCCACATGCCGCGGAGCGGCTGGGCCCGTGAGTCATGGCCGCTGAGCCTGCTTGTCTGGAGCCTGTGCTCCGCAACGGGAGAGGCCACAGCGGTGAGAGGCCCGCGTACCAAAAAAAAAAAAAAAAGAATACAGTTGAGTGCTTACTCAACTGTATAACCTGTGTTCTCTCATATTTAAATCATGAATTACTGTGTTTCCACAAATATCTTATTTACTTTAAGTCAGTGGTTTTCAATCTCTGCTTTTAAAAATCATGAGAGAGGGCTTCCCTGGTGGCATAGTGGTTGAGAGTGCGCCTGCCGATGCAGGGGACACAAGTTCGTGCCCCGGTCCGGGAAGATCCCACATGCCGCGGAGCGGCTGGGCCCGTGAGCCATGGCCGCTGAGCCTGCGCATCCGGATCCTGTGCTCGGCAACGGGAGAGGCCACAACAGTGAGAGGCCCGCGTACCACGCACACACACACACACACACACACACACACACGAATTCTTTCTTTAATAATAAACCAAAGATTATTGTCTTCCTTTTTCTCTTTTTCTTTAAATGAAGCCATTCTGCACCCAACTTCTAATCCCTGATGCCTTCTTTCAAAATTAAATAAATAAATAAAAATAAAAATCATGAGAGAGAGAGAGCTTATTAGAGAGAGCTTTTAGAAATCATGATGGCCAGGTCACACCCATACCAATTAAGTTACATGTCTGGTGGTAGAAGCCAGAAATCAGTAGTATTAAAGGTTCCTAGGTGATTCTAATCTGTAGCAAAGTTTGCAGAGCCACTGCTTTAGTTTACTGAATCCTTTTAGATTTCTAACAATGTTAAATGAAAACGTTAGTCTGTATTCACTGTGTATAAGGTTTGTTCTTTCAGTCTAGCATCCATACCTTTATATATGTCTGTCTACAAATAGTATGTAGTATTGTTTTCTTTTTGTCTTCAAAAATTTACATGAATTGGTAGAAAATCACCTTTAGAACATCACAAATTGTGACAGGCCAGATCCACTGATGGGTGCTTAGTGGTTGAAAGTTTGAGGAGAAACAGGGTATTTGCATAGTCTCAAAGTATCTCTCCTAAGAAAGGAAAAAATAGTAACTTTACAGTGAGAAACCTAGCAAACACTATCTCAACTAAATGATATGCTTAACATCACCAGTATTAACACACAGCGACATCATGTACCTCCCAACATGATACACTGAGAAAAGCAGAACCCTTCCATAATATTCTTGCTAAAAATGCATAACCTCAGTCTAATCAAGAGAAAACATCAGACAAACCTAGACTGAGAGACATTCTCAAAGCAACTGAGTAGTTCCCTTCAGAAGTGTCAAGGTCATGAAAAACATGAAGTGTCACAGATTGGAGAAGACTAAGGAGACGTGATGACTAAGACTGGATCCTAAGCTGGATCCTGGAACCAAAAATGAACATTAGTGGAATAACTGGTAAAATTCAAGTAAAGTTTGTAGTGTGAATATTATACTAATGTTCATTCTTTAGTTTTGATAATTGTGCTGTATAAAATGTTAGCTTTAGGGGAAACTGGGTATAGGAGAACCCTACTATATTTGCAACTTTTCTGTAAGTGTAAAAGTATTTCAAAATAAAAAGTTTTAAAAATTCACATGAATGCTTTGATGTTATATATCATTTTCTGCTTCTCTTTTCCCTGAACTTATATTTGAGATTTGTCTGTCAACTAGATTAACTGTTGACTTTATCCCTCCATTGACGTGCATTGTGGTTTTTTTTTTTTTTTGCGGTATGTGGGCCTCTCACTGTTGTGGCCTCTCCCGTTGCGGAGCACAGGCTCCGGATGCACAGGCTCAGCGGCCATGACTCACGGGCCCAGCCGCTCCGCGGCATGTGGGATCTTCCCGGACCGGGGCACGAACCCGTGTCCCCTGCATCAGCAGGCGGACTCTCAACCACTGCGCCACCAGGGAAGCCTGCATTGTGGTTTTGATTTGCATTTCCCTATGACTAATGATGTTGAGCCATTTTCATGTGACTGTTGACTATTTGTATATCTTCTTTTGTGAAGTGTTCAATTCTTTGGGGGGATGGGTATTCTTTAAAGCTTTCAATATTTATTACCTTTCTAAAGTTGTATCAGTTTATTATTTTCCTGCCAGCAGTATATGAAAATGCCTGTTTCATTATTGTTAGTTTCCATGTTCCCATGCTTATGGTAATTCAACAATTGAAGAATGGAAGTATAATTTTCTTTGGCACTTTTTATTCAATATCCTTTCTAACTGTCCATAAAATATTGTCTTACAGAAAAATGGCTAATGGACAAGACCGGGTAATTACTCTAGTGGACATGGACTGTTTTTTTGTTCAAGTGGAACAGCGGCAAAATCCTCATTTGAGGAATAAACCTTGTGCAGTTGCACAGTACAAATCATGGAAGGGTGGTGGGTATGTATCATAGTTATTGTTGTAACTCTCAACTACTGTTTTAATCTATAAGAATACATGGCAAAAAAAAAAAAGAATACGTGGCACTATGCTAGGTCCTGTTTTGGGGGATTCTGAACTGCTATGTTTGAGAATGAATAGTAGCATCAGTGACCAAAAAGTTTATACTATTATGTTTATAACCTATTCATCATGTTAAATTTTAATTATTTTTGCTTGTGATCATGTAATATTTTTCTGTTCCCCTTTTTTTCCTAACCTTAGAATCATTTCAGTAAGTTATGAAGCTCGTGCATTTGGGGTCACTAGATACATGTGGGCAGAAGATGCTAAGAAGTTATGTCCAGATCTTCTACTGGCACAAGTTCGTGAGTCCCATGGAAAAGCTAACCTCACCAAGTAAGAAGAAAAGCTTGTTTAAGGGGAATGGAAGAGTTGGAAGCATTTCATGAGGCTAGGAACTCATGTTTCTAATTCGTTTTATGTAAATAACATCTGAAAAAGTTCCCTTTAGTCAGCTAAATTTTCAGTGTGGAATGAAATCAGATTTTAATATTGCGTTTTAGGAACAGTTCGGAATCATTATTACCTATAATAATTGCCACCCTTAATACCCTTTCAGTTCCTTAATTATTTAACAATTGGTTGTTATAATTAAAACTTAATTCCACTTCCCATGTTCTCAGGCCAAAAGTCTGAAGTGTTTGAAGTAATTAAATTGACTGTGAAACTAATAAGAGTTTTTCCAGAGAAGGCTGAGTCAAACTCACATTCTAGTGCAATATCTAGAATTATTTGCCAGAATTGAACAGTCCCAAAGAAGCTTAATTTTTCTGTTTTTGAACTGAGCTATCTCTGCCCAGATTTTAGAAAGTTAGCCTTGGAATGGGAGGCATTAGTATAGGCATAGCCAAGTTAGAGGTAGATACAAGCCCCAGTCATTATAATAATCCTAATAGCTAGTGTATAGTGAACATATGTCATATGCCAGGCACTGTGTTAAATTCTTCATTGGCAGTGTCTCTTAAATCTCACATTGTTATAAGGAAGGTTCTAGTATTATCCCCCCCACTCCCCCCACACACAAATGAGGGACCAATTTAGAGAGGTTAAATAATTTAAGTTCGCACAGTTAGGAAGTGGAAGACTGAGGATTCATTTTCAGATCTCCACGTTCTCACAGTACACTATACTGTGTGGGGTGGTGTGTGTAGGGATCATGCTTTGACTTGGGACTTGAGATACCCCTGAATTCACCTATCAATTAGAAGTCTAAAGGTGGAGTGTCATAGCCAACCTCACATTGGGATTATTGCCAGAAAAGAAGACAGATTTGACTGAAGATTAATACTGTAACCCTAAAGTAGAATTAATTCAGCTAATGGACATATGCGACGTTGCATTGAATAGAATTTTATGCTGGGAAAGACAGTGTAACTTCCCAGAAATATAGTTGACTTCAGAGTGTGATTTTGAAAAGCCACATGCCACCAACTTAAAACTGGATCATTTATTTTACTCTTAAAATCTTCATCAAATAATGAACAAAGGCAGTTTTAGAAAATTTAGGAATGAGTTTGTAGACCAGAGAGTTATTAATAAAGACCTGGTAATTTTAAATTATTATTTTAATAATTAACCTGAGATGCCAGGTTATAAAAATAAAAATATGATTTGCAAAAACATATATACACTTAGTTTATCAAATATTCTTAAAAATACCTTGGAGTGATTATACTTAAGAGTCTGTGAAAGAACACCAACTACTGCAATAGAGCATCCTTTCCTTGCTCTGTATGTGTGTGAGTATATTGTGCTCTCATGCTCTTAGGTACCGGGAAGCCAGTATGGAAGTGATGGAGGTAATGTCTCGTTTTGCTGTGATTGAACGTGCCAGCATTGATGAGGCTTATGTAGACCTGACCAGTGCTGTACAAGAGAGACTGCAAAAGCTCCAAGGTCAGCCTCTCTCAGCAGACTTATTGCCAACCACCTGCATTGAAGGGTTGCCCCAAAGCCCTACAACAGCAGAAGGGACTGTTCAGAAAGGTACTTGCATAGCATCATATTGCTTCTGCTTCCTGCCTTTGGAACCTGCTTTGCTTGGTCACACTGCTCCTTCTTGGATTGATTGAAAGGAAACTTAAACTACAACATGAATGAATCACAAGGACTCACATGGAAGGATATACAAATTCTTTTATCTTTCCAGGTATATAGATGTTGAGAAGCTGTGAAATCTGTATTAATATCAAGTTTCTCTTGAGACATAACTAGGGCAGGTTAAAGTTATCAGTAGAAGGCTGACTGCGCACTTCCATTATTTGTAGGTTAATTTATATTATTGTAACTTGGTTCATACGAAGAGTGAGCTTTTTTTTTTTTTTTGCGTTACGCGGGCCTCTCACTGTTGTGGCCTCTCCCATTGCGGAGCAGAGGCTCCGGACGCGCAGGCTCAGCAGCCACGGCTCACGGGCCCAGCTGCTCCGCGGCCTGTGGGATCTTCCTGGACCGGGGCACGAACCCGTGTCCCCTGCATCGGCAGGCGGACTCTCAACCACTGCGCCACCAGGGAAGCCCGAAGAGTGAGCTTTTTTAAGGGGACCTAAACAACAGGGAGTTGAATTACTCAAAATTTCTAATCAGTTATCAGGATAATGTCATCGATGGGCTGTTCAAGGCCTCTCTCATTTTACTTTACTTATTTTACTTTTCCCCTTCATAGTGATTCCCCCTTCTCCCTTCCTACCCCACAAACCCTCTGGCACTCACTGATGTATATCTTCTTAAATATGTATATGTCTTTATAAATTGTACAGTGTTGCTTTGTACATGTGCTTTTAATTATTTTTATTTGTCTGCTGTTATCATTTTTCATTTATTTATTGAAATATAGTTGATTTACTGTTATATTACTTTCAGGGGTACAACATAGTGATTCATTATTTTTATAGATTATACTCCATTTAAAGTTACTATAAAATAATTGCTGCATAATGTATCCTTATTGCTTATTTATTTTATGCACAGTATTTTGTATCTCTAAAACCCCTACCCCTATCTTGCCCCTTCCCCTCCCCTCTCCTCACTGGTAACCACGAGTTTGTTCTCTCTATCTGTGAGTCTGTTGCGGTTTTGTTGTATTAATTCATTTATTTTTTAGATTCCACATATAAGTGATAACACAGTATTTGTCTTTCTCTGACTCATATAACGTGTGCTTTTAAAACTTGTGCTTTTTAAGCACATGAAAAGGTACTCAACATCACTAATTATTAGAGAAATGCAAATCAAAACTACAATGAGGTATCACCTCACACTGGTCAGAATGGCCATCATCAAAAAATCTACAAACAGGGCTTCCCTGGTGGCTCAGTGGTTTGGAGTCCGCCTGCCGATGCAGGGGACACGGGTTCGTGCCCCAGTCCGGGAGGATCCCACACGCCGCGGAGCGGCTAGGCCCGTGAGCCATGGCCGCTGAGGCTGTGCGTCCGGAGGCTGTGCTCCACAACGGGAGAGACAACAGCAGTGAGAGGCCCACCTACTGCAAAAAAAAAAAATCTACAAACAACAAATGCTGGAGAGGGTGTGGAGAAAAGGGAACCCTCCTACACTGTTGGTGGGAATGTAAATTGGTACAACCACTATGGAGAACAGTATGGAGGTTTCTTAAAAAACTAAAAATAGAACTACGATATCGGGGCTTCCCTGGTGGTGCAGTGGTTGAGAATCCGCCTGCCAATGCAGGGGACACGGGTTTGATCCCTGGTCGGGGAAGATCCCACATACCCTGGAGCAACTAAGCCTGTGTGCCACAACTACTGAGCCTGTGCTCTGGAGCCCACAAGCCACAATTACTGATCCTGCGCGCTGCAACTACTGAAGCCCGTGCACCTAGAGCCCATGCTCCACAACAAGAGAAGCCACCACAGTAAGAAGCTGTGCACCACAACTAAGAGTAGTCCCCGCTCACTGCAACTAGAGAAAGCCCATGTGCAGCAATGAAGACCCAACACAGCCAAAAATAAATAAAATAAATAAAGTTAAAAAAAAAAAAGTTGTTGGGCTTCCCTGGTGGCGCAGTGGTTGAGAATCTGCCTGCTAATGCAGGGGACACGGGTTCGAGCCCTGGTCTGGAAGGATCCCACATGCCGCGGAGCAACTAAGCCCGTGCGCTACAGCTACTGAGCCTGCGCGTCTGGAGCCTGTGAGCCACAACAAGAGAGGACGCGATAGTAAGAGGCCCGCACACTGTGATGAAGAGTGGCCCCCACTTGCCACAACTAGAGAAAGCCCTCGCACAGAAACGAAGACCCAACACAGCAAAAATAAATAAATTAATTAATAAACTCCTACCCCCAACATCTTTAAAAAAAAAAAAAAGTTGTTAAAAAAAAAAAGAACTACCATATGACCCAGTAATCTCACTCCTGGGCATATACCCAGAGAAAACCATAATTCAAAAATATACATGCACCCTAGTGTTCATTGCAGCACTATTTACAATAGCCAGGACATGGAAGCAACCTAAACGTCCATCGACAGAGGAATGCGTAAAGAAGATGTGTTACATATATACAATGGAATATAACTCAGCCATAAAGAAGAACAAAAATAATGCTGTTTGTAGCAACATGGATGGACCTAGAGATTGTCATACTGTGTGAAGTAAGACACAGAAAGACAAACATATGATATCACTTATATGTGGAATCTGAAAAAAAAAAGGTACAAATGAACTTATGTACAAAACAGAAGTAGTGTCACGAATGTAGAAAACAAACTTATGGTTACTAGGGGATAAGGTGGTGGGGGAGGGATAAATTGGGAGATTGGGACTGACATATACACACTACTATATATGAAATAGATAACTAATAAGAACCTGCTGTATAGCACAGGGAACTCTACTCAATACTCTGTAATGACATGGGAAAAGAATCTAAAAAAAAGAGTGGTTGTATGTATATGTGTGACTGATTCACTTTGCTGTACACCTGAAACTAATACAACATTGTAAATTAACTATACTCCAATAAAATTAAAAAAAAAAGATGCAGTTGAGTATAAACTGCATTAATTTGCTGTGAAACAATGTTTAAAAAAATTTGTGCTTTTTAATTACATGATAGTACTGTTATTATAGGTCTCATTCTTAATTTTCTTTCATTGCTGATTTTATACATCTATTCATGTAGCTGTATTTATATGTAATTGATTTCTTTTAATTGCAGCATAATCCGTGGTATGGATCTACCATGTTTACAGACCCTTTTCCTACTGATGAGCTCATTGGTTGCTTCTCACGTCCTTCTGTTTATTTGATGAATGTCCTCATTAATCCTCTTGGACATATGCAAGGGTTTCTCTGGGAAGTATTTTCAGGAGTGGACTGCTAGATTATAGGGTATACACATATACTTAGTTTCACTAAATACTGCCAAATTGCTCCCCAGAATAACTGTAACAATTTGCCCTACCTCTGACAATACACAAGAATTCCTGTTTCCTCCATATCCTCACCAGCAATTGGTATTATCTAATATTTTAAAGTACCTGCCAATGTGATGGCTATAAAGGGGTATTTTATATTTTGGGGTTTGTTTTAATTTATACTTCTCTTTACTAACTGAGGTTGAGCTTCTCTTCATATACTTGTTAGCCTATTGAGTTTCTACTTTTGTGAATTGTTTATTTATAATCTTCATTCAATTTTCCATTGGATTTCTGCCGTTGGTTTTTTTTTTTGTTTTTGGAAGAGCTCCTTGTGTATCCTAGTTGTTGGTCCCTTGTCTGTTTTTGACTCTTCAAATATCTTTTCCCAAGTCTGTCATCCATTAACTTTTTTTTTTTTTTTTTGCGGTACGCGGGCCTTTCACTGTTGTGGCCTCTCCCGTTGCGGAGCAACAGGCTCCGGACGCGCAGGCTCAGTGTCCATGGCTCATGGGCCTAGTCACTCCGCGGCATGTGGGATCTTCCCGGACAGGGGCACGAACCTGTGCCCCCTGCATCGGCAGGCGGACTCTCAACCACTGCGCCACCAGGGAGGCTCTAGTGACTTTTTAAATTAAAATTTTTGATTTATATTTTCTGCTTCTTCTGAAATCTAGAATCCAGTATGTTTTCCTTTTTCTTTCTCCTCTAAACTTTTAACTGATGTAATATACATAAAGTATATAAATTGTACGTATACACCTTGAGTGATTTCACAAAGTAAGCCCACTTCTGTAAGCAGCACCCAGATCAAAAAATGTCAGAATTCTAGAAGCCACCCTTGCCTACCCTCCCAGTCATTATCTATTCCTCTCCCCCCTCTCCTATATAACCACTGTCCTGATTTCTATTTAGCTTATTTTTGAACTTTATAAAATTAAAATGATGCAGTGTATACTTGAGTCTGGCTTCATTCACTCAACATTGTCTTTGTGAGATTCATCCATTCTGTTGTATATAGTTGAGTTTCTGTAGTATTCCATTGTATGAATATACTACAATTTACCCATTCTACTCTTCATGGATATTTGGGTTTCTTCCAGTTTTGGACCACTAAGAATAGTGCTGCTATGAACATTTTTGTAAATATCTTTTAGTGTGTGCATTTCTGTTGAGCATATGACTAGAAGTGCTCAGTTATGTGGTTTGTCTGTATTCAGCTTTAGTTTGCCTGTACTCAGCGTTAGTAGATACTACCGAAAGGTTTCCAAAAAGGGTATACTGATTTATAATTCCACTAGCGGTATATGAGAGTTCTAGTTGTTCCACATCTTTTTCAACACTTGCTTTTTTCTCTTTTGCTTTTTAGCCATTTTGATGAGTGTATAGTGATATCATATTATGGTTTTAGTCTGCATGTTCCTGGTGTTAATGAAATTGAGCACCTTTTTGTAAGTTGATGACCATTCTTCTTTCATGAAGTGCCTGTTTAAGTATTTGCCCATTTTTTTGGTTTAATTGTCTTATTCATCTATAGGACTTCTTTATGTATTCTGGATATGAGTCATTATCAAATATATGTATTGCAGCATCTTCTGGTTTGTGGCTTGTTTTTCACTCTTTTTTTTTAAATTTTTTGGCCATGCCGTGCGGCATGTGGGGTTCCAGTTCCCCAACCAGGGATTGAACCTGTGCCCCCTGCAGTGGAAGCGTGGAGCCCTAACCATTGGGAAGCCAGGGAATTCCCTTGTTTTTTACTCTCTTAATGGTGGATTTTGATGAATAGAGGCTCTTAATTTTAATTTGGTCCAGTTTGTCTTTTTTTTTCTTTATGGATAGTATTTTTTAAGGTCTTCTTTACCTATTCAAGATCATGAAGAAACTCTCCTATATTATTTTAGAAGCTTTATTGTTTTGCCTTTTACATTTAGATTTACTATCCATTATGTGTGTGTCTGCAGGATGTGAGGTAGGGATCAAGATTCCTTTTTTTATTACATGAGTGTCCAATTATAATATCCTTATTAAAGCTTTACTTTTTTCTATAAAGGTCTTGTGCATTCATTATGTTAGTTCCTAGATGCTTTAATTTTTTTTAATTGCCATTACGATTTTGTGTTTTTTTCTATTATATTCTCCACTTGGTTATTGATGTGTAGGAGAATGATAAGTGATTTTTTTTTGGTAAGCTTATCTTTGTTTACTTTATCTGCCTGATAAAAACTTGAGATATAATCTGCATGAAAGTGCTTTAATAAAATGTACTTGATGGTTAAAAATATTTTCTTAGGGATTTCCCTGGCAGTTCAGTGGTTAAGACTACTGCAGGGGTCACGGGTTCAATCTCTGGTGGGGGAAGTTCTGCATGCTGTGTGGTGTGGCCAAAAAAAAAATTTTTCTTAGACTAGAATTAAATTAGGGCAATTAAAACTTGCTTTTAATCCGGGTCTTATTTTTTTTTAATCAAAATATTACGAAAGTGGAATTCAGCTGGAGTCCACAGAGCAAAGATTCTGCATCTAGAAGCTTTTTAACACCTTTTCATACACATTTTCTAGTACTTATGATAATGGCTATATTCAAAACAATGTATCTATTCTCCCCTTCACTTGTAACATGTACTTTAGCTTTATTTTGTAACATTATTTTTATTTATTTATTTTTAAAATTAATTTATTTTTTATTTATTTACTTTTGGCTACACTGGGTCTTCATTGCTGTGCATGGCGTTTGTCTAGCTAGGGTGAGCAGGGGCTACTCTTCATTGCAGTGCGCAGGCTTCTCGTTATGGAGCACAGGCTCTAGGCACATGGGCTGTAGAGCACAGGCTCAGTAGTTGTGGCACATGGGCTTAGTTGCTCCGCGGCATGTGGAATCTTCCCAGACCAGGGATCGAACCCGTGTCCCCTTCACTGGCAGGCAGATTCTTGACCATTATGCCACCAGGGAAATCCCAACATTATTCTTATTTAGAAGAGCTCTTTTAGTGAAAATCTTTGAATGTTGGACGTTAACCAAAAGGATACAAATCTATAGCAAGTTAACTTCTTGGGGGACTTGTCAGGGCATATGTTATTACTTGTAGAAACAATACAGATTTGTTCAGAAAAAGCTCCAAGAGTGTTTAGTTTATTTCTAGTTACAGTGGTGAATTTTCCATGGGTTCCATGTTTTAAAGTAAGATGTAAGATATTAAAGTTTAGTTTTGCTGTCAACAGTTGTATGATGCCTTTTAATATGTTGTATTGAAGGGTAGAGGTGCAACTACCCAGGGAAACTTACGGGAAGGACCATTGAGGAATTATTTTATTCTCTGATCCTGATAGCTGAGTTTATCAAGGTGGAGGCTGCAGCTCTTTTAGTTCTTTAGGGAGAAACAATGGACAATGTAATGTGCCACTTAAAGGAGGCAAAGTTATGGTACATTTGCCTTTATTGATTTATTATTATTATTCTGGGATCAGAGTAAGGAAGGGTTTTTTGGTTTTGTTTTTTGTGTTGTGTTTTTGTTGTTGTTGTTGTTGGTTTTTGGGGGGGGTTGTTGTTTGTTTTTTTTGGCTGTGTTGGGTCTTCGTTGCTGTGCGAGGGCTTTCTCCAGTTGCGGCGAGCGGGGGCCACTCTTCATCGCGGTGCGCGGGCCTTTCACTGTCACGGCCTCTCCCGTTGTGGAGCACAGGCTCCAGACGCGCAGGCTTAGTAGTTGTGGCTCACGGGCTTAGTTGCTCCGCAGCATGTGGGATCTTCCCAGACCAGGGCACGAACCCATGTCCCCTGCACTGGCAGGTGGATTCTTAACCACTGCACCACCAGGGAAGTCCTGTTATTGTTTTTTTTCTTTCTTTTTTGTCGGGGGCTTAGTTTTGTGTACTACATTTTACTGTGTAGCTAATTTTTTTAAATAAACATTTGGAATTGGTTTTATAATACTTTATTATTTCCTTCCTTCTGCTGACTTTAGGTTTTGTTTGTTCTTCTTTTTCTAATTCTCATAGGTAGTAGGTTAGATTGTTTATTTGAGATTTTTCTGGGTTTTTCTTTGGTTTTTTTTTTTTTTTGGCTGCACCACACAGTATATGGAATCTTCGTTCCCAACCAGGGATTGAATTCATGCCCCCTGCAGTGGAAGCGCAGAATCTTAACCACTGGACCGCCAGGGAAGTCCCTGAGATTTTTCTTGTTTTTTTGAGGAAGGCCTGTATCTCTATGGACTTCCCTCTTAGGACTGCTTTTGCTGCATCCCATAGATTTTGTGTGGTTGTGTTTGGTTTTATAGTACTTTAAATTATTTGCTGTTTAAGGGTTTTTTTGAAGGCTATATGCCCTTTTGAAAATCTGTTGAAAGCTGTGGACCCTTGCTTGCCTCAGAAAAATACATATCTACATGTAAAACAGTTTTGCATGTAGTTTTCAGGAGATTCACAGACCCACTGAAACCTACACACCTCAGAATAAGAACTATTATTACACGTTACATTGGTTTTGGAGGGCAACTCATTGTTGAAGAGCTCTCTGGTGAAGATGATGGTACATACCTTTGTTGGAGGTCAAATGTTACTTCAAATGGACATGCGCCTCTTCTATACCTATCTTTCTTACATTTTTATATAAAATGCCAGTGTTTTAAAGAAATCTTATTTCTGTATGAGGAAATAAAAGGTATTCATATATGAAGGAAAAAGTTGCTTTATTGTGTCTAGTTTAAATATTAAGCTTCGAGATGCAGTGATATCTTATTATTTAGAGTGCTCAGAACAGTACAATGTCTAGGAAATGATTTATGATGATATATCATACTCCTGAGTCTTCATATGATGTGTGTAATATAAAAAAAAACCTCATAACAGAAATTAGCTGATCTAAGTGCATATACCCTCCCAGAAATTGTTTTTCGTGGATGTGACATATTTCAAAGCTAGGGAAAAGGGTCGAGGTATTTGTGATGTTTTTATACTGAAGTTCCCATTCAACTTTACCATGGTGCCTCTTAATGGGTCCTACTCAGCCATGCTGCATTTGCAACTTTGTTTTTTCTGTTTCTGAAATAGTTATGTGTGTGGAAAGTTTAAGTAGTAAGATTAATTAAAAATAACTCAAAAATTATCAGAGTGAAAACTTACCCTTCGGGGCCATTCTGTAACTGGTTTGTGTTAGCTAAAGAACTCATTTGTTCTCCGTTTGCTCCTCTTAACTCATTTATTTCTAAGCAAGTATTGAACATGTGAATGCATATAATAAGAAACAGTTGTGTAGTGGTATAAAAAAATATAAATCAACTATCAGGGATTTCCCTGGAGGTCCAGTGGTTAAGACTCCGCACTTACACTGCAGCGGGCATGAATTTGATCCCTGGTCAGGGAACTAAGATCCCCACATACCACCTGGAGCAGCCAAAAAAAAGATGATAATAATAATAAAAATAAAATTAAAAATTAAAAAAATCAATCAATCAACTGCCAAAGTTGAGAGCTGTAAGAGTTGGCTAGACTGCTTGCAGGCTTTGACAAAGTAAGCTGCCATATTGTAAGAGGGCCTTTGGAGAAGCCCCCATGGCTATGCTCTGAGAGCTGCCCTCTGCTGACAGCCAGCAAGAAAATGGGGACCTCAATCCTACAGCCACAAGATGATAAATTTATTTATTTTAATTAATTTATTTATTTTTGGCTGCATTGGGTCTTCGTTGCTGCGCACGGGCTTTCTCTAGATGTGGCGAATGGGGTCTACTCTTTGTTGCTGTGCGTGGGCTTCTCATTGCGGTGGCTTCTCTTGCTGTGGAGCACGGGCTCTGGGGCGTGGGCTCAGTAGTTGTTGTGGCTCACGGGCTCAGTAGTTGTGGCTCACGGGCTCAGTAGTTGTGGTTCACCGGCTCTAGAGCGTAGGCTCAGTAGCTGTAGCGCACAGACTTAGCTGCTCCATGGCATGTGGGATCTTCCCAGACCAGGGATCGAACCCACGTCCCCTGCCTTGGCAGGTGGATTCATAACCACTTTGCCACCAGGGAAGTCCCCAAGATGATAAATTCTGCCAACAACCAGAGGGAGCTTGGAAGGCACTAATCAGCTCATAGCACAGAGGAAGGTACACCTGTTACCAGTATAGGGACTTCTCTTTTGTAGTTATGGTCCCTAGAGTTGTGGGCCATAGCTAGAGGTTTATCAGTTTAATTCCGAAGTTTTGGCACAAATTACCAGTGCTCACTCTTAGAACAGTTCTAGTCAAATGCAGGTGACACGCCCATGTTTATAGAAAATCCTAGGGAATCTACTCCCCCCTGCAAAAAAAGAACCTAGAATAAGTGAGATTAGCAAGGTTGCAGGGGACAAAGTCAATATGCAAAAATTGATTGTATTTCTATATATTAAAATTTAAAATGGGAAGTTGACATTTAAAAAGGAATAGCATTAAAACCATAAAATTATTAGAGATATATTTAACAATATATGTGGAAAAACTAGTTCAGTGAAAACTACAAAACATCACTGACAAATTAAAGATGAAATCAATGAAGAGACCATGCTCATGGATTGAAAGATTAAATAATATTAGAGTTCAAATCTCCCCAAATTGACCTACAGATTCATTGCATTCTCTCCAAAATCCCAGCAGGATTTTATAGAAATTGATAAACGGATTCTAAAATTTGTATGGGAATGCAAAGGATGTGGAATAGGCAAACAATTTTGAAAAAGAACTAAGTTGGAAGACTTAACACTACGTGATTTTTAAGAGTTAACTATAAATTTATGAGGACTTCCCTGGTGGTCCAGTGGTTAAGATTTTGCGCTTCCACTGCTAGGGGCATGGGTTTGATCCCTGGTGGGGGAACTAAGATCCTACGTGCCGCACGGTGCAGCCAAAAACAAACAAACAAGAACCACAAACAAAGAAGTTTGAGGTGGCCTAGGCAAGAATGAAGAAAAGCTGAATAAAATACAGTGGGTTGCAATGGATATGTGAAATATTTTGAAGTGGGCTTTGGTAACTAAGTAACTATAATAAAGGGGAATAAAAGAAAAGAAGCCAAGGGACTTACCTGGTGGTGCAGTGGTTAAGAATCCTCCTGCCATCGATGAGGACATGGGTTCGAGCCCTGGTCCATGAAGATCCCACATGCCAAGGAGCAACTAAGCCTGCGTACTGCAACTACTAGAGCCCGCGCTCTGCAACAAGAGAAGCCACCGCAATGAGAAGCCCGCACACCGCAACGAAGAGTAGCACCCGCTTGCTGTAACTGGAGAAAGACCGTGGGCAGCAACGAAGACCCAAGGCAGCCAAAAATAAAAATAAATTAATTAATTAATTTAAAAAAAAAGAAGCCAATATTAGATTTTAAACCTTTAAGAGAAATAGGGAGTTGTTTGGGAAAGAGAACCTTTGGGGAGGAAGATATAATAAAGGTTGACTTTAGTAGTATTTTGTTTGATACTGTAATGAAAAATTCAAGAAGACTTTTTCTGTAGGGAGGTAGAAATAAGGGATTAAAGTTAAGAGTTTGGGGATAGAGATTAAGATTTGCATGTACTTAGCATAAACAAATTGAAACATAAGCCAGTACCAGTTCACCAAGAGAAAAAGCATATATACAGAGAAGAGGAGAACGTTGCTCTGTATCTGCAGTTACAGTGTTAGAGGAGGGAGATAGACCAGCAAAGGAGAGAAACAGCAGCCCTCAATAGCTGGAAAATACTTCCTTTTATGTGCTCATCTTCCTCCTCTTCTCCATATATGTGACCCTTCACTCTGCCTCTCCAAGATATTTTGAATTTTCTTGCCTTGTTCATACCTCATTACAGCCTCTTTAAAACAGCATGTGTATATTTCCTAACTTCCTTGTTATATAATACTTTTAAAATGTTTTTCAAAACTATGACTAGTTCTAAATTGGATAGTAAGGTATTTTCAAAGCCCTAAGGTACAAAGCTACTTCTAATTTAAATAGTTTGTCAAGAGAATAAATCTTCTAGTGCCTCTGATTGGACTTAAGGTATTCAACTGGAACCAGTCTCTAAAAATACATAAATGCTAACTTAAGTTTATACTGAAGCGTGCGATAATTCTGAATATTTTCTAATTGAGTAACTTAATAGAATTTTTGGTGATGTGCAAGGGAAGTTGGAAGAAGAAAGTTCAAAAACTGGAGAGAGAAAACAGATGTACTTTTAAATCATTACTCATGAAAGACAATACAAAATATTTGTTGCTTATTAGAGCTTATAAGGTTCAGCCTATGCTGGGAGATAAGGCTGCTAGAATTGGTATGAAGGAGAAATTTATCTCTGTTGTGATACTGAATAGTCTTCTAAAACGGCTGCCATTTTTGGTGAAAACCTACATATGTAAAGTACCTGAAATCTAAGCATTTCTGCATTAGATAACACAAATAAAACCCTGATTTTTTAAAAAAGAAGTCTAACTGTTACCTCTCAACTTTTCAGAGGAAATGCGAAAACAAGGCTTATTGCAATGGCTTGATTCTCTTCAGACTGATAACACCACCTCTCCAGACCTACAGCTCACTGTGGGAGCAGTGATCGTGGAGGAAATGAGAGCAGCCATAGAGAGGCAGACTGGTTTTCAGTGTTCAGCCGGGATTTCACACAATAAGGTGAAGGCTAATAGTAGATTTCAAAGAGAAACACAGATATCTGTAGTTAAACACAGCAGGCATAGAAACAAACAAAAAAAAAGAAAAACAAAAACAAAACAAAAAACAAACAGCCAGGATAGATATGAGTGGGGCATTTAAATCATTACACATATACTTTGAAATGAGTTTCTACTTAAACTTCATGGTGAAGACCAAATAAAAACCTAAGTAATTCTTTATCATGGGGATTGACATTACACATGTACTTTCCTAAGAAGCAGGCTGAAAATTTTGCTGGAAATGGTTATTTACATAGTTGTATCCACAGTATTTCCTTAATGACTGAACTATCCAAAGAAAGGAGGAGGCAGGACTTCCCTGGTGGTCCAGTGGTTAGGACTCGGCGCTTTCACTGCCAGGGGCCCTGGGTTCAATCCCTGGTCAGGGGACTAAGATCCTGCAAGCAAACAAAGAAAGGAGGAGGCTAGTGGGAACCTATTTCTTTCCTTTTCGGTTGCTGAATTTTCTAGTATTATCTCACTTCTTATGTGGAGTTCTGCGTGTTCTATGCTTTTGTTCTGTGCTTTTTGATTAAACTGCAGTGTGGCCCTGGGATCTTCATCCCCTTTGGTGTAGACTCAGTAGTTGGGCAGTGGCTGATTATTTCTAGTTACTACCTTCTCTCCCTCACTCAAGAAGAGGAAAGTTCTGCACTGCTCAGCTTGTGGGATCTTAGTTCCCCAACCAGGGATTAAACCCCAGCCCACGGCAGTGAGAGCACCGAGTCCTAACCACTGGAGCACCAGGGAATTCCCAAGAAGAGGAAAGTTGCCAAACTACTCAGTAGAGTTTTGGGGTTTTTTTTTTTCTGGTTAGGTGGAGGGAGGGGAAACAAAAGTCTCAATGTAATAATTTAAACTAGACTAAATGTGGCCTAGTAGAAGTTTCAGGGAATCTCCAATGAATCTGAAGAGTGATTTTATATTTTTCCTACCAATTATAAGTTGTTAAATGATACCACTGAAGTACCTTATTCTTTGAAAAGACTTCTCAAGGGTTTTTTCATTTTGAAGTCTTATTTAATATAAGAAGATGTTTGCTATTGGACAATGACTTCGAGCCCAGTCTTTATCACAGATGCTAAATGATGGTAATCTGTATTAAATCCGGGACTCAAAATGGACTAACCATTAATCAAGAAATGTATATAAATGGAGTAGGGTAAAATGAGTTTGTTTTAGCATTTTCATATGGACATACTAAGAAATGCATCTTAAGTCTCTTCTGTAGCTTCTCTACTTTTTCACCCTCTTGAAATAGGAAAACCTTAAGGAATAGATGAGGGTGGAATAAATGACTAAAGAAAGACTGAGAATGGAAGATGTGGAAAGGACAATGAGGATAATGATAGTGGGTCATGTTTTCCACTGTGGATATTGTGGGACACCAAGCTTTGGAGATGTCTTGAGTTTCTGGTTTTGGTTTTGTTTTTAACGTGGAAACCATTAGTTACAGCCCTTAAGCTGTGCCGTGTGTATGCGTGTATATGTGTGTGTTAATATTCACCAACTCTGTGTGTGGGTGTTGACAGTAATGGGGTTTTTATACTTTCTATGCTCCAGGTTCTGGCAAAGCTGGCCTGTGGACTAAACAAGCCCAACCGGCAGACCCTGGTCTCACATGGGTCAGTCCCACAGCTCTTCAGCCAAGTGCCTATTAGCAAAATGTAAGTATTCAGGGAGCACCTTAAATTTCACTTCTATATATGTGAAGGCCCTCTCTGGTTGTAGTTTCTTCTGTTCCTTAAGGATTGGAGCCAGGGAAAATAGGTACCATGGGGACAGGAGGGAGATGACACAGAAAATTTTACAAACATGCTGAGATTTTTTTCTTAATGAACTTTCAATTCCGGATTATCTGTGGAAGATACTTAATCCTGAATTTTAAAAGAATGAACTGTTTTTTAGCTATATGTTTAACTTCCTTCTAGGTTTTTTACTCAAGCCTGTTACTAAATAACAAATAGGAATTTTACTTCTTTTCTTTGTTCTAGTAGCATATCAAGCTGTTCAGGGCTACTGAATTGCTCCCAAATAAAATTAATAACTAGGTTGTGCATACCAATAGTGTGTCCTTGACAAGGGCTTATAATATTGTTGAAGGGACAAGATATATCTGTTCAAAGCAATAGTGAAAGTGCTATCATCAAGACTATATGTGAGTAACTGCTAAATGAATTGTACAGGTAGTTACCAAAGTTCATAAAAGTCATCTGAGAAGGACTTATGAAAAAGGCATGGGAGAGTCAGATGAGAATAGAAGAGAAATACCAATTTGGAGACTGTTTTGAGCACCAAGAGGGAGAAAATATATTTCCAGTGAACTGGGACCATATTGAGGAAGATAAGTGATGGAAAAAGGACTGAACAGAGAGGTTGAGGACAGATTATTAGACATCTCAAAGGCCAAGCTGAAGAGTTGTTTTTTTTTTTTTTTTTTACTATATTCTTAAATATAAAATGTTTTAGCTATGGAAGGGGTTTGTTTTGGAGGTGGAATTTTAATCCCTAAATGGGACAGTAGGTCCTGTACAATTGAAAGTTTTATACACAGTTGACTTGATAACTAATTAATGACTTTACCCTTGTGTTTATGCTATGGTTAGTCTTCTTCCCAGGCCCTAACTTCCAGAGTACTGAATTCCCAGAGTCGTCTAGTCTTATGCTAGAAAATCAATAGTTTACAGGACCAATGTGTGTTCTCATTTTCCCTGCTAACTAGATATTTATGATGTGACCTATAAATCTTTTGTCTTTTTTTGGTTGTTGTTAGCCGTAATCTTGGAGGAAAGCTAGGGGCTTCTGTCATTGAAACCCTGGGGGTAGAATACATGGGAGAACTGACCCAGTTCACTGAATCCCAGCTCCAGAGTCATTTTGGGGAGAAGAATGGGTAAGTGATTCCTAATACTTTTCAATCATAACCTTTATGGATATGCTAAATTCAAACGTAGACAAGAGCATCAGGTAAAATCTAGACCTATCTTTAGGTTAATATTTGCTCCTCGAGGTAATTGCATTCGTCCTTTTGCTTTAAAATATTAAATCATTATAACCTATTAGTCTAGTTTTTTTCACGTGCCTAAATAGGTTGGTAGATAGGAGCTGTTATTCTGAAGCTCTGATATACACATGTACAATATTTATGTGTGCTAAGATGCTGTTGTTCTCTTAAAAATCCTTGTATTTTTGCTTACTAAGTACCAAAAATACTTGGGGATATGAAATTTGTGGCTTAGTTGGCACTTTTCCCAAAACACAAATGATGACTTGGCTTTAGAAAGCATAATGTGTTCTCCTCGGCAATTTATCATTACTGGAATTCATTGGGAAGGGCAAGGATTCTGTTACGGGTGAGGTGTACTTAATTTTGAACAAATTTTTCCTTTTTCATGAAAGGGATAAAAGGTAGTATAATATAGGTATTTTGTTTTAACAAGAATAATCATTTGCTTTCACCTTAAACTTTTTTGCTGGTTTCATTAGATCTTGGCTATATGCCATGTGCCGGGGGATTGAACATGATCCAGTTAGACCCAGGCAAATACCCAAAACCATTGCCTGCAGCAAGAACTTCCCAGGAAAAACAGCTCTGGCTGCTCGGGAACAGGTAGGCAGACATTCTTGACAGAACATTGCCTCTTTTAAGGGAGTTGGTGGGTAGGTTTTGGTAGCTGTGGAAAGTTAGATGGGACCTTTATGCTGTAAAATATGAAGGAAATAGAAGGTTTTTTGTGTACTGAAAATTGATTAGTTTAACTTGGGATTTTTTTTATTATTATTATTTTTTCCCTTTCTTCCATCTGAAAAGAAATAGAATGGAGCTGATTGAAGTTTGAAATGGAGTTATTCATTTTTTGGTAGGTGAAATCTTAGGAGGCCAGGATATTATGCCTCAAGTTTGTGTCTTTTTTTTGTGTGTGTGTGGTACGCGGGCCTCTCACTGTGGTGGCTTCTCCCGTCGCAGAGCGCAGGCTCCGGATGCACAGGCTCAGCGGCCATGGCTCACGGGCCCAGCCGCTTCGCAGCATGTTGGATCTTCCCAGACCGGGGCACGAACCCGTATCCCCTGCATCGGCAGGCAGACTCTCAACCACTGCGCCACCAGGGAAGCCCACTGTGTCTTTTTTTCTCAGAGCTGGAACATGCCTGAAATTCACCTGATGGCATGCCAGCAGGAAAAGAATGAAAGCTCTTGAGCTAGGGCAGGTCAGAGTACGGAAGATTTCTATGATCTGGGGATTGTAACAGGGGAGACTTTGTTACACACTTCCATTTTGGGGAGAACTGAACAAAACCACCATTCAGTTCTATAATAAACCTAGAGTCTTTAAATGAAAGATTAAAGTCTCAATGCTTTTTTTAGGTACAATGGTGGCTTTTGCAATTAGCCCAGGAACTAGAGGAGAGACTAATCAAGGACCGAAATGATGTAAGATTTTCTTTCTTTATTCCTGGGGTGAGGTTTGGGATTTAAATACAAGTTGCTCCTTACCTTATGGAGTAGAAACAAAGATACAAAAAGATACCAGCTGGAAAATTTTAAGAAATCTTTTATCTTTTCCCATAAAACTGCCATAAAACTCAGTATGATTCTCAAAAGCCTGGATCTGTGAACGTAAGACCTGACTACCCCTGTCTCCCTCATTACCATTTGCTTTTACTTTTTTGTATATTATCTAAATGTTACTGCAACTCTGAATATACAGTGGATCTTCATCAGAGTACAGAACCATTAAGCAGGACATTTAGGGTTTGGACTGTAAATTATTCGGCTTTAACATAGTCCATGTGACAAAGAAGTACTCAGTTTTAGAGACAGAGTCGTAGGTCAAAGATGAAACATCTGATTAGTTTATCTTCTCTCTTTCAAAAAAAAAGCTCTATTGATACATATATATATATTTACATACCATGAAATTCACCCATTTATAGTATACAGTTCAGTAGTTTTAGTATATTTCAGAGTTGTTCAACTATTCCATAATCAATTTAAGAACATTTCATAACCCAGAAAAGAAATCCTATACCCACTAACAGTTACTCCCCCAGACCTACGCAACCACTAGTCTGCTTTCTGTCTCTATAGACTTAATTATTCTGGACATTTCATATCTATGGAATAATAGAATATGTGGCTTTTTGAGTGACTGGCTTGAAATCTTTCAATTAACATAATATTTTCAAGGTTTACCCATATTGTAGCATCTATCAGTACTTTATTCCTTTTTATCACAACATTCTATTGAATGGATATACCACATTTTATTTATCAATTCATCAGTGAATGGATATTTCCACTTTTTGGCTATTATGAATAATGTTGCTGTGAACATTCATGTACAGATTTTTGTGTAGTCATGTTTTCATTTCCCTTGTATATATACCTAGGAGTAGAATTGCTGAGTCACATGGCAACTCTATGTTAGCATACCAGACTGTTGCTGCACTATTTTACACTCCCAGCAATGTAAGAGGGTTCTAATTTCTCTATATCTTTGTTATTGTTTTTTAAAAAATTTTTAGTGGGTGTGAAGTGGTATCTCATGGTTTTCAGGTGCTTACTGGCTATTTTATTTTCTTTGGAGAAATGTCTGTCAAGATCCTTTGCCCATTTTTGAAGTGGGTTGTCTCTTTATATTGAGTTTTAAAAGTTCTGTGTGTATTCTGGGTATAAGTTCCTTGTCAAATATATAATTTGCAAATATTTTCTCCCATTCTGTGGATTTTATTTCCATTTTCCTGATGGTATTTTTTGATGTGTCCTCTCCAGTTGAGACATCAACTGTATACTGTCAGGAATCATCTATAATTACCTGTTTGCCCCTTTTTAGCTGAGGTGGTGGTAAATGTTCTTTGGGAGGCATCGTAAAGAGGTTGTGTTATGGGTCTATTTGACTTTTCCCACTAGGTGTCGCTCCGTTCTCATCTCTTTATTCTCTAACAGTCAATGACCTTATGTCCTATCATCTCCCCCTAGCTCACTCCCCTCTAGACTCCACTTGCTGGCCTCCTCCCCATTTATTTAACACACCAAGTAAATTTCACCTTCCCCTTCTCCCCAACTCCCCTGTCATATCAGCAGCCTCCATCACTCCCTGCCTTACTCTGCTTTTTTCCATGGCACTTTGTGGTCATTTCTATTACATGCCTACTTGTTTATTATATGCAGCTCCTACTACAAGATAAGATCCAGAAGGGCCTGGACTTTTTGTTCTCTCCTATATCTCTAGATAGTGCCTGATACATAGTAGGCAGTCAGTTATAGTTGAACGGTTTTAGTCAACAAGGACTTGTTTGTAATTGCCTATTTGTATTCTCTCGAGATATACAAATCTGTATAAACTGTATTTACAAAATGCACAAAAATACAAAATGTATTTTTACCTAGAAGTTGGTTGCTGCTCTTGGTTTGTCTTAGGGGTGTTTCTTCTCACTAGAATCTTTCGATTTTGAGGGGATCCCTATGTATACTTTTTACCTTCTTGCCTCGACCTTTATTTCTTAGTTTGCTTTGCATCAACAGTATTCAGGTGCTTAGACGTCACTGAAAAGTGTATCAATGATCATGCTCTCTAGAGGCAGGCTCACTACACTTTATCTTCTATAGATGGGCTGTAAGGAGGCGCTAGTGGAAACTACTGCTGTTTTTTTTTGTTGTTGTTAAGATTGAAATATTTATGCATTTAACAAACACGTATTTTTTAATTAATTAATTAATTTTTGGCTGCGTTGGATCTTCGTTACTGCGCATGGGCTTTCTCTAGTTGCATCGAGCAGGGGCTACTCTTCATAGCAGTGTGTGGGCTTCTCATTGCGGTGGCTTCTCTTGTTGAGGAGCACGGGCTCTAGGTGCATGGGCTTCAGTAGTTGTGGAACACGGGCTCAGTAGTTGTGGCTCACGGGCTCTAGAGCGCAGGCTCAGTAGTTGTGGCACATGGGCTTAGTTGCTCTGCGGCATGTGGAATCTTCCCGGACCAGGGATCGAATCTGTGTCCCCTGCATTGGCAGGCGGATTCTTAACCACTTGTGCCACCAGGTAAGTCCACTTCTGCTCTTAAGCATAAGAGCATCAGAGCAGATTAAAGAATAGATCCACTACTCAATCCTGACACCCTTTCAATGACTTACATGAACCCTCCTTCAGTCATAAACTAGAATATAGTATTACAAGTATTTAGTATAATCTTCCTGCACGGACACCACCAAAAAACAAAACAAAACATTCAGGAGAATCCATTTTCATTTATTCTGTCCTGTTCCCATTACCTGTCAAAATATCCTAGATATTCTAATATTCCATCATCTAAATTATGTCTTCTCCAATTATTTATACTCAGAAACAGAACAAAATTTTAAAAAATTAAACCTATTCCCAAACCATTCTGTCACCCTGGTTTTTTCCTCTCACAGACATCACTATATAGAATCCACATGCTCAAGGTAACTTCAGTTCTGTCTCAATCCATTTACACCCACAGAATGACAGGGTGGCCACTCAGTTGGTCGTGAGCATTCGCGTCCAAGGAGACAGACGTCTCAGCAGCCTGCGCCGCTGCTGTGCCCTTCCTCGCTATGATGCTCACAAGATGAGCCATGATGCATTTGCTCTCATCAGGAACTGTAACACTTCAGGAACCCAAACTGAATGGTGAGTTTCCTTCTAACTCATCTTCTTTTGAGACTTAAACCCTGTCTTTATTTAAAATTAGTGGGTATATAAGCATTCCAGCTGGGGCAGGACACAGTAGAAGCACCAGAAACAAGGCAGCTCAGCTGCAGCCTCTTTGCCTACATTTGGTTTGAGAGGCAGAGTGAACCAATACTATCCCTGCCTATATCAATTTGCTATAGTCAGGGGAATGACCAATTGTACTTAGGAGTACAGAACTCAAGTTTCAGGGAACTTTTCTCTCAACTGCTTGATGGTTCTATCTTAAAATCATCTTCCTTGATAATGAAAGTGACCTATTCACCAGTAATCTCTCTCTCACATCCCAACTCAGTTACAAGCTCCACTGGTGTAATACCAAATGTCATAATAATAAACTTCACTTCAGCTGGCCATTAAAGATAACCAAGTATATACTGGAGTATGTTCATTTACTGTCCAGATATTAATGATTTCAGTATTGGAATACCATAATTATTTATTTAACATAGCCTCTTAAATTGAAAAAAGTATTCCAGATTCACAATGTAAATATAATTATGTGAGGAAGATAAATTGGTTGCTTATTTATAGATCTACATTGGAGATTATAAAAAAAAGTTTAGTTAGGCACCTAAGTTACTGCATATCTGAATGTAAGGGTACGACAGGTATGGGTCTCTAAAGTTAGAGTCTTTGTTCTTAGAATAATTTACTTTTACTTCCTGGTATATTTATTTTCAAATATTGAATGGTTTTACTGAACCAAATGATAATTGTGATACTATGTTCACATTAAACCTTGTAAATTGACAGACTATAACAAATACTACTCACCAAGAGTGTCAAATATTGACAGGGAAGCATAACGTTGTCTGATTATAAGACTGTCCCTGAGCATGAAAGAGAATAGTGAGATACTGTCATGATAACTTTTAAATTTACCTCATCAAGGGACTAATCTGTATATAAAAGCACATTTCATCTTCCAAAATTCAACTCATGTGAAAATTTATTTGGGTAATTAGACATGAGGAACTTTATGACAGGAATTTCTTGAAATATTTCTGAGACCAGATAACCAAAGCAGCTGTGAAATTTCATTCTCTAAAAATTCCAGAGTTCAAAGTCTGTCAGAGTTCCGGTTCTGTTTAAAAACAGAAGAGTGCGTAAGAGGATTTTTTCAAAAGTCTTTCCACTCTAAATATTCTAAAGCTTTTTTATTGCCCTGAATAGTTTCTTGCCTCAACCCTGAATTTCAGCAGCTCTGCAGAAGTTATCTTATGAAAACAATAAACCCAGCTGTCAGGGGATCCAACTTACACATCTGACTTGGTAGGTGTTCACCAAAGTCAGTGGTTCTCAAGGTGTGGTCCTAGACCAGCAATATCAGCATCACCTGAGAACTTGTTAGAATGGCAAATTCTCTGCCCATCCCAGGTCTATTGAATCTATTAATCCAATATACCCTAAAGTCTGAGAACCACTGCAGTAACAGTTTCCTTTTGTGGCAGAACCAGAATCCCAATCATTTACAAACTGAACCTGTGACCTGGTGCTAATCTTATTCTTTTACTTTCTATTCAGGTCCCCTCCCCTTACAATGGTTTTCCTCTGTGCTACCAAATTCTCTGCCTCTGCCCCTTCACCTGGCACAGACATCACCATCTTCTTGAGCAGTGACCCAAGTTCTCCGTCAAAGGTGCCAATTACCCGTTCAGAAGATAAGACCCAGGAAAATGGCCCAGCGGTGACAACCACTAAGAAAGCAACCACTTCTCTGGAATCATTCTTCCAGAAAGCTGCAGAAAAGCAGAAAGTCAAAGAAGCTTCACTTTCTTCTCTTACTGCCACTACGCAGGCCCCCATAAGCAATTCACCCTCCAAGCCCTCATTACCTTTCCAAACCAGTCGTACTTCAGGAACTGAGCCCTTCTTTAAACAGAAGAGTCTGCTTCTAAAGCAGAAACAGCTTACTAATGTTTTCTTCCCTCCACAAAAACCACAGTCCAGTCCTAAAGAGTTACCAAATTGTTTTCCAACAGAGTGTCCAGATTGTGCCCCTGTCTGTGAAAAGGTGTTGAAGCTAGGATCCTTCAAAGCAACTCCTGCAGAGATGGATTTGGCCCAGAACAGCCTAAGCAGCCTTGCTTCTTTAACTTCCAAGTCTGCTCTGGAGGTGGCTCAGAAGGCACCTACTACCTCCAGTCTTCTGGCTGCTGAGGACCAAGTGCCCTGTGAGAAGTGTGGCTCTTTGGTACCTGTATGGGAGATGCCAGAGCATACAGACTATCACTTTGCGTTGGACTTGCAGAAATCCTTTTTGCAGCCCCACTCCAACCCCCGGGTTGCTCCTGCCAGTTCTCCTCAAGGCAAAAGAAATCCCAAGAGCCCTTTGGCCTCCAGGAATAAACGCCCTAGGCCTGAGGGCATGCAGACATTGGAATCATTTTTTAAGCCATTAACACACTAGTGCTGCCCTCAGGCTTGCCGCAGGGTTTTTTTATTTGTAACTGGGAGATGGAAATATGTTCACTTCTCAAGGAAATTTATAACTTTATAAAATTTTTAATAAGGAAAATAATCTGGTTAGATGCTGAGTTAAGGCTTCCACCTCAGGGATTCTAATTCTATTGTTGACAGGGATGTAAAAACTCATCTTCCAGAGATACAACTGTATTGAGTTTTTAATTGTTAGTCTTTAGGGAAGCAGTGTCATACAGTTTAAAATGCCTGGGCCTCGGAAGTTAAGAGATCTGGTTCCAAACCTGGCTTTGCCTCTTGGAATACGGCCTTGAGCAAGTCACTTTCCTCATGTGTAAAACTGAGATAATGCCTTAGATTACTG
The DNA here is from genome assembly GCF_003676395.1 of Aethalodelphis obliquidens. Classification (NCBI taxonomy): domain Eukaryota; kingdom Metazoa; phylum Chordata; class Mammalia; order Artiodactyla; family Delphinidae; genus Aethalodelphis; species Aethalodelphis obliquidens. The sequence goes on from NW_020837975.1 coordinate 14,653,784, forward strand.
AAGATTAAGAAAAATGTACTTAAAGTATGTAGCTTAACATTGGCACATAAAAGGAACTGAGTGAAAAAAAGTTAAAAAAATTTTTTTATGTGAGGTGAAGACCTGAAACCCTAAAGTGGTAACTAATTTAGGGCAGGACTGTGTACAGAGAAGCTACTCAATAAATACTGAATTTCATTCAAGTAAACCCTATCATAGCCACAATTTTAGCCATTGGCCCTTCTACCTCTTGCAGTGAGACTGTTACTGGACCAGCTCAGGAACTCTGTTTAGATTGGCTAAGTCATGATCAGAACTAGATCATCTCTAGGACCTTGTTACTCCAAGTGTGATTTTGAGGGGCAGCAGCTCCACCACCAGAGAACTTGTTAGAAATAGTCTCAGCCTTACCCCCACCCCTACTGAATTTGTATATTAACAAATTTGAGAAATACCCATCTAGAAGATAGTAACAGCCCACCAGGTTTGTAGAGGGCAAGGTCATTTCCTTAAACCCTAAAGACAAATGTAAGAGGTAAATGCTTGGGCCTTCAGGGTCACTGGCACGTTCATCTCTTCCCTACTGAAGTGTGAATCTTTAGTTTAGGGTTTTAAATGAATTACTGTAGCTTTTTGCACTAGTCCATGTTTATAGTACTGTATTCTTAATCTCCATTCTTATGTGTGGAAAGTCAGTTTTGGCTTTTCTGATATGGGAAATGTTGATTACACAGAGAACCCAATCAAAGATGAACTGAGTGGTGGCAGTGGAGGGGGGAGATAAGAGGGTAGGGAGAACGGAATACATAGTCCCCCTTCCCATACATGTACTCAAACCAGTACTTTTAGGCTTATTTTAGCTTATTTATAAATTGGGGGTCTGTAATTTGAAGGGGGAACATTTGAAAACCACTGTGTCTAGCAAATTATTTCTTCTTCCAGAAAGACCTTCCACTTTTGTGGCAGTTAAATATCTAATAAAAGATAGTGCTTACTGTATATATGGCTCTTTCCCTACTAGATTTGTAGATTTCTTAAAGGCAAGAATTCACAGTGCCTTGCACACAACAGGTGCTTGATAGTCACTGGATGAAATGTATATACTGAAAATTTTAAGATCACCAGAACTGTAACAATAAAAATGTACATACTACTTATACACCTTTTTATACTCCTCAATGTTGCATTAATGTAGCAAAGTGCCTCATTAGTTTGTGGAGATGTCTGGGTATCATTTTCCAAAACTTCCTTTCCTAATCTAGGGAGAAGTTTAAAAAAAAAATCTCCTCTGGGTGCTGTACAGATCAAGTTGAACAAATTTTTAGCACTTCAGTTGACTGGAAGGAGTCAAATAGAAAAGTAATGTGGTAGAAACCTTGGTTTCATTGACCTTCTAGAGGCCAAGACAGGTAGTGGGGGGAGGTAGGGGGAGCACTAGTGAATAACCAATAAAGACAATACCAGCAGCACACGTTGTTTTCTTGGGAATGCCAGCCCTGCCCCAGCATACTGGCAGTGAGCCTGTGGAGGGGGCAGCAGACAGACATGCAAACGTCAGTGTTGGGAGAAGGCTATAGTACCTTTTTGCTGACTATAACCTTCCCTCATAGCGGTTTATCAGCAACTGTACAGAAGGAAGTAAATGGTTCTTAGTTCCCAACACCAAGAGGAAGTTCTTCAACCACAGGCTTCTTAGTAGCAAGTTAAACCAGTGATATATAAAAAGCAGCTGAGCCTGAATGGTGGGGAGGCTATCACTTTAATACCCTGGAGGCAAAATACCCGTGGGACCATGGCCCACATTTATCATTAAATTTCTTTTGCAAGGATCAGTACTGAAAATGTAGTCCCTGCTTTTTTTTTTTTTTTTTTTTGGCCACACTGCGCAGCATGCGGGATCTCAGTTCCCCTACCAGGATCAAACCCTCGCCCCGATGCAGTGGAAGCGTGGAGTCTTAACCACTGGCTGCCAGGGAAGTCCCTGTAGTCCCTGCTTTTTACAGTTGACTTAAACCTTGGGCCATATTTCTTCACCCATAAAATGTCGTAGTCAGGTACTCTGAACACAAACAGGAGGAAGGGACAAAGGTTTCGCCAGCTGGCTTTCGGCTCCAAAAAGCCAGTTTAGATTATATAAACCTCACTTCAGGCTACCTTGCATTGCTAGGAAAAGCGTGAGGACCAGACTGCCACGTCTCTAAGTTCTACTCGTCATTAAGTAGCTGGCACGCTTATCTCCAAATCTCTGACAGGGCATAGTCATCAGCCTCCTTACCCCTGTGACCATTAGCAAGTGGCCAACTCCTCAAGTACAGGGTGGACACCTATCTTAGCTGAAAAGGCGGCAGTTTCACTTTCTATTCTGCTCACTCAAAGAACTATGCAAAACAGGCCAGAATCCTTGAGTCACAGCACTGGAATACTGATAGCCAAGTCGGGGAGAGGAAAGGAGGCAGGGTGAATGAGATACCAAATGTGTTCTTCCCCCATTCAGGGCTCAGCAGTGTAAGGGTTTCACTCGTCTCTGATCCTGGAGAGGAATCCAGCTCTGGAAGATGCGCCTGGGTCTTAAGCATAAGCACAGTGTGTTCAATAAAACATTTTTATTCTGTACAATATATATATGTGTATTTAAATATATATATATATATATATAATATATATGTATATATATATGCAGAGAAACCTCAACCAAATCCCTGAGTCCATGGGAACCCAGGACACTAACAAAGGGAAAGAGGGAATCCATGCTCTAAAGAATAGCAAGTATGGCAACATCTTTCCCTTTCCTCCAGGTTCCCTGCAACAGTGGGAAAGGGATGATCACTACAAATTACTAAAATAAGAGAGGACTTACATGGGGGCAGGATGGGGAGCTGTGAGTCAGGTCCCCAGCCACCAGTCTGGGGACTGTGGCAAAACAACCTGTTTGATCCAGCATTAAAACTAGCAGATCGCTGCAGAGGAGGGGACAAGACTGATTGACATGCAGCTGACCTTCGGTACGCCAAGTCTTAGCTTGGCGGCCCCACACCTCGGCCAGCACAACAAATAGCACCTGTGGGGCCTTTGAGAGGAGGAACTGGGGACATGGCCCTTGAGTGAAGAAGGGAAGGGAGACAAAGCTGAAGAGCAGACCTCACGTCTCAGCACAGGGCGGGAGCACTGCCATTCACTGTCCCTGTGCCACTTCTTCAGACCCTGGGCCACCAGAGGGCCAGGAGCAGATGTCTTTTGTCCACAGTCAAGTAGAGATGGGCAACTTACATGGCCTTGAGAAGAGGTATAGAAAAAAGGAGTGCTTTCGAGGACCACCCCCAGTTGTTGTGACAATTCCTGACGTGCAGGGACCACACCGGCGAATCATGCCCAGTCCTGACAGTGGGGCCAACGTGGCGGTGATCAGCTCCCTCCAGTAGACAGGCCGTTAGGGATGCCAGGCTTGATGAGCCAACCAGGCGGACACACGGCTGCTGAGCACTGCCCTGAATTCTCCTGTCCTCTCCCTCAGGACTGCCCCTCCCTGGTCACACCAAGCTTGGCGTCTCTCCAGAAGAGCTGGCAGGGAGCAAGCAGTAGAGAGCACCCCTCACTCCCTAGCCTACTAACACGCAGAGCCGCTAACAGGAGGCAGCATGGCCGGAAGTCACCTTATGTACTGTAGAGACAGCAGTAGAGCTGTGCCTGCCTGGAGGAGTTCAGAAGCCCATGTTGGCCTGGGCCTGTCCCGCTGCAATGGCTTGCACATCGGTGACATGGCCGATGCCCTTGGTGACACCCTCCCGGAACAGCAGCTTGGCGCCCACCTTCAGGTACTCTGGGTGTTTCAGGAAGCGGAAACGTACCACTGCCTTCTCCCCTGTCCGCAGCTTGTCCTGCAGCAGATACATGGTCACTGGCCCTGGAAAGCACCTCCTGTCTCTACCAGCCTTGGCTCTCCACCCTCGGGGGCCTAGCAGGTGTCTGCCCCACCCCCCAAGTGGGGCTTTGTCCCCTTTGTGGGATAAGGGAGCTCTCTACGAATATGGGGACAGGCTTTCCTCCTTTCTGGAAGCAGAATTCTGACTTTTCCCTAGGAAAACAGGGGCATGGCTGGGCCCCTCTCACCTTGGCATGGATCTTTTCTACCACTGCTGTCTGACGTACGTTGCCCACGTGTACTGTCACCTGGAAGCCTCGCCGGAAGGTGGTGGCGTGGAACAGCAGGACTATCTCTGCCTCGAACACTGAGCAGATGGTGGGATTCATCTCTGGGCTCACCATCACCATGCCCTGGGGAGGCACAGCCCCCAGACCCAGGAAGGGCAGACCTCACATTAGCCTCTCCTCCCCGGCCACCCTCACACCCCTTACAGCTCCTCAACTTCCTCCTTCTCTAGGACTTCCAACACAAAGACCTCAGAAGACAATACGGAAAACTATTCTTTTTGAGGGAGCCCTTCCTTACCCACCTTTCACGTCCTCTAACCCTTCTAACGCTTAGTGCTTTCAGAGTCCTGGACATTCGGGTTGCACCACAGTAATTCACATTTCGTGATCTGCGCTTTGTGAGTACCCTAAGCCTTTTCCATACACAGACAGTCTGTGTAACCAGCTTCTTGGCTTAGGGACTAGGTTCTCTTCAAGTTCCCCTGAAGCACCTTAGACAGATGCTTCTCATTCAAGGAGCCAGCCTCCCAGGCATTTCTCTTTGTGTTCTCCAACCCCCCCTCCCACCTCACCTTGCGAAGGAGTGCTCGGTCAAAGTCCCCAAGGGCCAGCGTAGCGGCCTGACCAGCTCGCAGCACACGACAGGCAGAGCGGTTGCGTTGGATGCTGCATACTCTCAGCTCCAGGAAGCAGCCATCGTCCGTGGGGCCCACCACCAGCTGGTCCCCCTCACGGCAAATCCCACTGCAGCCCACAGGGCAGGTGGCACAGCGTCAGCCTAAGCCCCCCTACCTGCTTCTCTACTAGGTCCTTCCCTTCTAAGACTGAGTCCCTCGGGTGGGAGAAAGAGACGCTAAATTCCAACTGGAAGGTAGGGGAGATGACTGCCTTGCCCCAGTCCAGAATTCAGACTGAAGGCTAACACCAGGAAAGGCTGGCAGTGGCGCTGGCAGACAGGCACCTGTTGATTTGACACTGAGCACCTGATTCCTGAAAAAGCAGTTATCCCCTTGGGTTTCATCCTCTGCTTTGGAAAGAGTCTTAAGGGACCTCTCATTTCCCTAGTTGGAGATGAAGTCAGTTGATGCACTCTAGTTTTCTTCCTGGGGCCAAGACCCACACTTCTCCCCCAGGGGCCTGGAGAGTCCTAATAAGCAGCAATACTGTTTCTTCCCTTATAAGCCAATACACAAGCTTTCTCCAGCTCCTCTGATGGTGAAAGCCTAATTTACAAACAAGCACATCCTTTAGATGGGCTCTGTTCAACTCCAGGGTCTCCTTTGGGCTATGATGTCTTCCAGAGTTTGGGTATGTGAGGGCTGAGTAGGGTGGGTAGTAAGAAAGGCAATTCACCTGGAAAGTGTCCCTCCAACAACTGTCCCCACCTCTGGTACTGTGTAGATTTCATCCACCTGAAGCCAAAGAAGATTCTATCAAGGGCTGGCAGGTCCAAAACCTCTAAACAGACTCGGGGCTTGGAATTGGTCCCTCCCAGATCCCCAGCTCACTGCCTGTTCAGATGGCCAGTTACCTGGAACTCCGTCAGCTGCTGCATGAGTTCCTCCTGCTCTTTGCTGTTGGTGAGTGGCGGCAGAATATTCAGAAAGACTTTGAGCAGGTCCAGACTCTCTCCAGACACGCTGGACAGTGTGAAGATGGGGGTGACACTGTAGAGGGAGGCATGGAATGGGCAGATGAGGAAGTTCCAACAGGAAGCAGAGGCTGGAGCCCTATACATGGAAAGGTGAGCTTCTCTTGGAGTGGCGAGGGGCTCCTCTCTGTTGTCTGCTAAGGTTCTCAGGAGCTTGGGGCCCTCTCTCTGTGAGCCATGGAGTGTGGCACGTGAGGCCCATCCCAGAACCCAGGGAGATCGAAATGCCTGGCACAGCACTTCGTCTCCAGGGTCCCAGGCATCAGCAAAGCTGGCTTGGGGGAAGGGTCCAGCCTTCAGCAAAGACTCCCTCCTACAATCCCAACCTGAAAAACCACAGAACTGAACCAGAACTGGTCTGGCCCTAGGGGGAGGGGTACCCCATGCTCTGGGGCCCTGTGGAGCCATCCCTGTGGATCAGGGCTCTGGAGTGAGAAAGGCTTACTTGGGGGACTGGGCAAACTGCTGGGCAGCAGTGACGGCATCGTCCTCAGAGGTGACCAGCATGGGGACCTTGTGGCAGCCAGGCTGCTTGAGGACCCGCTCTAGCTGGCGTACCGTCCTCTCCACTGTGGTCTTGGCACACAGGTCCACCTTGCTGACCACGATGAAGAAGGGCACTTTCAGGGCCAGTGCCAGCCCCAGATGTTCCCTTGTGGTGCCGGCTGCTCAGAGAAGCAGGCAGGCAGCAAAAGAAGAGTTAGAATGAGGGAAGGAGGAGAGAGCAAGAGGGGAGTTGGTCTGGCTCCCAGATTTAAGGAGGCCCAGGGTAGGAGAGTCAGCACCCCCCTCCAGCCCCATCCCTGCCCCAATGCCTCGTACCAATCCCAGTGTTAGCACTGACGAGGAGCAGGGCACAGTCAGGGCAGTAGGACGTTAGGCCAAAGATGGTGGTGTGCAGGTACTTGTGGTGGCCTGCCAGGTCGATGAAGGTGATCATCTTGGAGCTGCTCTCACAGATCTCTTCTGCCGTCCGTGAGTCACTGTAATTCACCACCTGGCCCAGAGCCCAGGGCTCTCAGTGACCCCTGCCAGCCTCCCCAACCCTTCAAGAGTTGCCAGGACCTAAACCAGTCCCTGGGTGACCCTGCCTCTTAACCCTGAGCCCCATTTCAGATCTAGTTCAGTTGATTCCCCATTTGTTTTCTAAGGAGGTCAGAGCTGCTTCAGTGCCCTCAGGGCCTTCGTCTACACTATTCCAGAAAGGCTCCACACTCTGACCTCAGACTCTGTCCTTCACCACTACCATCCCATCCTTAGAGTCTGGTCCCACTGGGTCCCGTTGATTGCATGCACCTCTCCCTTGCTGTTAAAGCCCAGGATCTCGAAGCTGATGCTGGAGGTTCGGCCGGACTGAATCTCATGCAGGTGGCGGAAAAGGTTCAGCCGAGCCCGGCCCCGCCCATTGTCCAGCTCTCCTTGGGTCAGGACTCCAAGCAGAGTCGACTTCCCTGAGTCCACATTCCCCAGGACAGCCACACGGAGGTCCAGGAACTGTGGATGAATTGTCAGAGGTCAGGGCTCCAACCCTTCACCTCTCTCCACTGAGAGTTAAGGTCAAAGGCAGTGGCACTTTCTGGGGACCAAACGATGAACTGGACCCCACCCCCACCCCAGGGTCCCAGGCCAGGGGAGAGTCTGCCACCACGGGGTCCTCCCAGGGAGCATAGGTGTGAGAGGCAGGGAAGGGTGTGGGCCCACCTGTTGGTTGTCAGGGACCTTTCGTACCAGCACCTCGGTGATCTTCCGGGGCATGTCACTATCATAGTCCACTTCTCGCTCCCGGAGAACAGTGATGTCTGCCCCGACCCTGTCACAGCAAGGCCACAGCTGCCACATCTCACCTGTACTCCCCTTCCCCCTTCCATCCCTGCTCTGGACCAATGGCCTTCTCATACCTCCCACAGAGCTCCCAACACCTTTCTTCACTTCCTACCCACCCTCTAGTCTATCCCATATACACAGCTCCCTTTACACAAACAAACCTTAAGTAAAGGAGCAAAAAAGCCTGGATCCAATGCAGAAGATCCCAGAAAACTAACCCTCCCCACTTCAGCCCTTTGTCAAGAGGAGGCAGGCCCTAGGTGACTGGGCATGCGTGGGTCCAGATTTAGGGAAAGGAGAACCAAGGGGAAGGGGAAGCATACTTCTCCGCCATCCGGTGCAGGGTCTTGAGGGAGGCCCGCATCTCCTCCTCAGCCAGCCCCACCAGCAGCCCATTGTCTTCTACTCCAATCTGGTAGACAGCCTCACCGCGGCCCTCCTGGAGCCGCCATTTCATCTGTGTCACCAGGTGCTCAAAACGATACTGGGATGGATTCACCAGCTTCAGCTTAGGGCAGGTGAGGTATCATGAGAAGGTAAAGTCAGAGATGCTCCTCCTGAACCCACATGCTCCCCATCTGTCCTGCCGAAAGGACCAGGACCTTCCCTTCCCTCTTAACTACCCTCATCCCTGACCTCCTCTAACAGTGAGTCCTCTTCCAACAGAATGAGGTACAGAGCCCTTACCCTGTACCACATCTTTAAATTACTACAGATTATGAAGTTAGAAGGATCTCAAAGAAATCATCCCACGCCAGCAAGGACAGCCTGACCCTCCCCAACCTAAGACTCACTTTATATTCGATGTTTCCATCTTCAGCCTGAAAAGAAACAGGGAGCAGTTACCACACACTGTCCAGACCTAACCCCTACTTCCCCTTGATTCCCCCTGCGGTCCAGGCAGCTAACTTAAGAGAGCAGGAAGCCTCGGCTGCACCTGCTTAGGCAGGTGTCTGTCAAAGGTCATGGCAGACCAGCCCTATACTCAGTCCCAGTGTGACCCCTCTGAAGGAAAGGCCTCTGAGAACACAGTCAGTCACCCATCTAAGCCAGGAACAGAACCCGGATTCCCTCCTTTTTTGATCACTGGCAGCACGCTCTTCCTGGATGCAAGATTCTCCCCCTCCCTTCCCCCCAGGGCCTCAAACTGTTGTCCCCACAAGTCTATGTCTTCTCCGTGTCCAGGCTGCTGAGGCCATTCTTTGCCACTCATCTGAGAGACACCATTTCCTTCCTGCCCGCCCCTCTCAGATGATGACATCAAGAATAAGAGGTTGCAAGAGGTTCTGGAGCACGGCCAAAGGGTGAGCTCAGCACTGGTCACTACAAGCCTGATAAGAAAGGAGTCCAGGTGAAAGAGAGGCAGGGCTCCAAAGTTGGGGTTGAGATGAAGAGAAGAAACTCAAAATATAATGAAGAAGACAGACGCCACAAACTAGACTCACTGTGGCTTTTCCCCTCCTGTCCCCTAACTCTCATGCCTCAGTTGAGGTGAAATCTTGAGTCCATCCCACAATCTCCTCCTCTTCCCTACATCAGGTGACCCAACACAGAAGGATCCTGTTGCCTGAGCCTGCCCCTCTCGGGTACAAAAGGATATGAGATTTGCCTGTTCTGCCTGTCCTGCATTTCTGCACTCCTCCTCCCTGACCATTTTATTTTTCTTTTCCCCTTCCTGTTATCATTCCATCTCTTCAAGGCCCTTTGACTCCCAGGCTCTTACAGGTCTTCACCCATAATCTCCACCTCATGGAGTATAAAGGAGATCTTTTCCCATCAGTAAAGACCTTCCTTTTTATCATTTTGCTGGAGATAAAGAATTAGGATGGTTTCAAAAAGTGGTACAAGATAATGGTCTAGGCTAATGGTTATCAAAGTGTGGTCCCAGGGCCAGCAGCATTCATATCACCTGGGAACTTATAAGAAACGCAGACTATCAGGGCCACCTTTGACCTACTGAATCAGAAATTCTAGGGGTGGAGCAGCAATCCAGGTGGTTCTCATACATGCTAAAGTTTTATAACCACTTGATGAGGCTTTTCCCCTGGGTCCTCCTTTTCTAAGAGGGACAAAGTAGCAGTTATTATCTGCCTTAGGGACAGATGGAGCAGGAAGGTAGAGGCTGTCCCCACTCCCTCATAGGACACGGAAAGGGCGGGAGGACTAAGCCTGACTGTCACGCGCGCGCGCGCGCGCGCGCGTGTGTGTGTGTGTGTGTGTGTGTGTGTGTGTGTGTGTGTAAGGACGGAACATATTGCTCTTTTCCCGGGTACTCCTCTCCTCCCCGTGGAACAAGTTCAGAAAACTCTAACTCCTCATCCCAGGATGCAGTCTCCCTTCTCCTGTTGCAGCAGGGAGGGGACCGGGGCATTTTACTCTGCTCTTCCCAAAGGGATGCAGGTGGGATCCCCTTTCCCCACTCTTCCTCCCTGGGGTCCTAACACCGGAGGGGGAGGCCCAGTCTCTCTGTCCCTCCTCCCTAGGGTCCTAGGACCGGAAAGAAGGGTTCTCCTCTCCTGGGGGTCTTGACACCGGAAGGGGGTACTAATTCTCTCTGACCCGCCTTCCTGTAGTCCTGGGACCGGAAGGAGTGGTTTCCTCTCACCCCGCCACTTCTCATGTGCTTACCTCGGGGGGCAGGTACGGGGGATTGTTGGCTTTGCTCCCTCTGTTCCTTCCGTTCTTCTTCTTCCCCTTCGGGCCACCGCAGCTACTGCTGCCGCCGGCGCCCCTAGCCTTGAGGGTTCCGCCCACGGCCGGGCCCCCTCCGGGCCGGCAGCAGCCGCCGAACAGCTCCGATACCCGCGAGTCCATCCGCCGCTGCCGCCAGCCCCCCGCCCGGCCCCTCCCCCCCCGCCGCTGCCGCCGCCGCCGCCGCCGCCGCCGCCGCCGCCGCCGCCGCCGCGCCTACTGCCACGGCCGAGTCGAGCCAGCCAGAGGAGGGCTGGGTGGGGCCCTGCGCAGGCCACACCCCCACCTTCCCTGGCCACCCGGTCGCGTCAGAAACAGCCGCAGGGCACCAAGGGATATAGAGTCCTCAAGCCTGCGAGCTCCCTGGAAAGAGCTCGACGCCGCCCTACAACTCCCGGGCGGCATCGCGGCGCAAGGAGCCGCGGGTGGCTTCGGGGCGTAGGCAAGGAGCGCGCCTTTGCCCGCAAAGGCCTAAGGGAGCTGTAGTCCAGTTCCCAGTCTCCAAGCGATGAGGGGGTCTTTTCCTGGGGCCTGGTTGTGGGGCAGTCATCAGAGGCGGGGGGGCTTATATCAGAATCAAACTTTGTAGGCGCTTCTGGGTTTAGCCCCTTACCGCGATCCCAGACAACGGGTTTTGGATTGGAGAGCTGCAGAACTCAGGGCGACTGGTCTCTCCAGCCTACTGGCTCCGCCCGTGCCTCAGTTTCTCCCTCGACGGCCGGGGTGCCGTTTGGGTGAGTCAGGACCAATGCCAGGGCGGAGGCGGATGGTGGTTAGCCTAATTACGGCTTTTATTTTTACGATGATTATGCCACCTTTACACAGTAGTCACTGGTTTATTACCAGGCTGGCACTCTCCGCGGGCTGGTTTTAGCAGCCCGAGATACCGCGGTGGTCCCGACACGAGGCCCGAGCCCATAAACCAGCCTTGCAGCGAGGGCCCACAGCGAGTATTACCCCTCCCCTTTGTTTTGAAGCGGAACCAATCCGGGAGAACCGAGTTTGGCTTTAAAACCGCCAGGGCTGTAGGCGGGGCCTGGCCCCTACTTGGGGCGGGGCTGGGGTTCAGGTTACGTCAACCAAGGCGAGGGAGGGAGAAGTTGCCTGGAATAGAAACTTGGCCAAGGGCCCAGGGGACTGCTGACTTCTGACTTTATTGCCAAGCTGTCGTCTCTCTTGCTCTTTAGGGCTCTTGCAGTCAGCAGAGAGTAAACACATTCAGTGACGTAAACCAGTGTACGAGACACTAGAAAGGCAGAGTGGAGAAGCAGTTAGTGTTGCTGACCTGGGAGTCAGGACGCGGAGTTCAATTCCCAGCCCCGCGGCTGTCTCTTACGCACCACTCACCCATTGTATGTCCACTTCCGCTCTCTTCACAAACAGCGAGATCCTCATACCCGGCCCAGAAATAAAACAGCCTTTCCCGCCAGACCTCAGTTTTCCTTGGAAAACTAGAAGCAGCAACAGTGGCTTACCTCTGGTGATCCTTTCAGGGGTTCAGACTTGGTGGAGTCCATGGCTTCCCCCCAGGACCACAAGGAGAAAGGCAAGTTACTGATCACGTAGTTGCTGTCCACATATAGCTCCCGAAACTGGTGAGAGCAGAAGGACCAAAATCTGTAAAAGGGCCTAGCAGACCTGGCCAATTATGTGGTCTTCAGTGGTTGAAAGCACACGTGACTTCTCAACCCTGTTCAGCTAAAGGAAGGTTTTGCTGCAGAGGTCAACCGTAGCCAGGGACACAACCCCACCAGGGAAGCTGCTACTTAGGGGCTGAGTGAGAGATCTCAAGAAGGTTGGGGATTGGAAGCGAGAGCTAAGACTATTCCCCCAACATTATCACCACCACCAACTCTGGGGTTTCTTGATAACCAGGGCCTGCTGCACTTGCCTGATAACACTTGTCCTCTCATCATCATAGATCTTTCAACCACCCCAACACACAATTTCACTTCATTCTTTCCAATTCCCTTGTCTCCTAAGTGGAGAACTTTTAAGAGAAGGGAAGGGATAACCCATTCTGATATCCATTCTTAAACAACCTGGCTTACCACAGACAGGAGTGAAGGCTGGCAGAGGAGTAGGCTGAACAGGGATGTCTGTCCAGGAGGAGATCAGGGTCCTGGGAGATGGAAGGTGTTATATGTGTTTAGTTTCCTGGAGGGGTTGCTTATGAGGTGTTTATGATGTGGTTGCCTGTGAGGTAAATAATGGATGTATACATACAGACTTTTTTCCTGGTATGTAATTATTAGTCATTCATTCTTTGTGTATAGTACATTTACATACGTTTTAAAGTTAGACTTAGCAATATTCCCCTTTATATTTTCTTGGTTTTTGTCATGTCTAAGCCAACCCCACTCCTAAATTATGGATTATTCTCCAGTAGATGTTTAATCGATTTGGAATGTATCTTTATGTAGGATGTGTAATAGGAACTAACTTGATTTTTTTCCCCTCCTGAATGGATAGGGAGTTGTTTCAAGTTATTTGCTTTGAGAAGTCACCCTCATCATATACTAAGATCTACATATACATTGATCTGTTTCTGGACTGTCTTCTGTTTTATTATCTGTTTATTCCTGAGCCAACACCACAGTATTTTAATCATTATACTTTTATGGTATGTTTTGATCTCTGGTCCCTGCTTCCTGAAGCACACTTTTTTCTTGGCCTCTATCACCTAATACTTGTCTATTTTTCTTTCTACTTCTCTGGCTACTCCTCAGTCTCCTCCACAGATTCTCTCTTTCTGCTCATCCCCTAAACATTAGTGTCTTCAGGATCCTTGCTCATTTTCATTCTATACAGCTTCCCTGGGTGATCTTATCCACTCCCATGCTGATGACTCTCAAATACATATTTCTGTTCCCAATGGTGTTCCTAAATATCTCTTCACTGTCCAATGGAACAGCAAACCTATCAAAAACTGAACTCATCTTTTCTCCTTACCTACACCCCAGTAAAGCTGGTCCTCCTCTGGTGTTCCCTCCTTCACTGAATGGCACAACTGGTCATAGAGTTGCTGAAGTAAAAAACCTGCTTGTCTTCTTGACAGTCTCTCTCTACCCCTCCTCCTCTTCCTGGGCTCAACCACCATGCTCACTGGACCTCCTAAATATCTCTGGGGTTCACCCAGTTCTCTCCACCCCACTGTGACTACCCTAGTTCAGGCCTCTTTCACCATCTTTTCTGTGAGATATTATGGAAAAAACCCGAACGAACTTTTTGGCCAACCCAATCGTTGGGTAATTCCAGTTGCTAGCTCTAACTGGTATCCCTGCCTCCTCCTTTATCCTGTCTGTAATCTAGACCCAGTGTAGAGATTAAATTTATAAAATGTAAATGTAATTATGTCACTCCCCTACTTAAATCTTTCAAAGGTTCCCCCACTCCCCTACGGGATCAAGTTCAAACGCTTTAACGTGGCTTATAAAGCCCTGCCATGATCTGGCTCCTGTTTGTCCATCACAGCCTTAACTCTTCATAAGCTGAACTCTTTTTAATTCCTTGAATAGAGGATGCTCTTGTATCTCAAGGTCTTGTTAAAAAACAAAGTTCAACTGAAGATTTGAAGATCTAATTGGCTTTATTTAACAGTTCATGAATCAGGCAGCATCCTATCTAGTAAATACGAAGGCACTCTGAGGGGCTGTTCAAAATGCAAGACTTTTATAGAAGGGGGGGGTAGGATAAGGAGGTTGTAAGCAAAAGGAAAGAAAGGATTAGGGGGAATGTTGGGGGACTTATCTTGCAGATTACCTCACTAGCGCTGACTAGGAAATTCCAGACTGGTTAGTTTAAAATTCCACTCCAGGAGAAGCTGAAACTGCTACTAGGTTAGGAAATGAGTCTTGGTGAGATTTAGCACAAGTGAATCCGTTTGGGGGTTGTTTCTTTCTAACAGTCTCCAGGACCACCAGGCCCTCCTCTTTACCTTTACTCATCCTACAGGTCTCAGTTTCCTCCGGGACCACCCCTCACTCCCACCCCCTCTAGGTTAGGCGCTCCTGTTCTTCGCGTCCGCTGCCCATGTATGCCTTACTATATAATTCATCACATTGCATTGAATCCATTAGGCATTGAACACTTTGCGGACAGCGCCTGCCTCTGGCTTCTTCGCTTTAGAGTCTCCAGCACCTAGGACAGGGCCTGGCACGAAGTAGGTGCGCAGCGAATACGGAACGCAGGAGAGAACGGATGCATGCGGGCGGGTGTCCTTTGGAAGGCAGCGCTAAGTGGCTGAGAACCCATGGTTTCCCTGTAGGAGAAGGGTTCAGCGGACTTGCCGGACGGTGTTAAGAAGGAGAGCGCAGAGCTCAATTCCCCACCCAGCCCAGCCTCCGCCACACTGACGCGGCGCCCCGCCCACTTTCCGGCAACGGAACCGGAAGTGGAGGCCGGGTTTCCCATGAGGCTGCGCGGGGCGCCTATTCAAACCGCACGGAGAGTGGGGAGGAGGTCATGATGGCGGCCCCAGAGCCGGAAGTGCAGGCCCCGGCCGCAGTCTCTGGTAAGGCGTGGGGTCCGGAGCTCGAGGAGTCTGTTTCCTCCCTACCGCTGCTCCCTCCAGTCACTTAGCCCCTGGCCCCTTCTCTGGCCTGTCTTCCTTGTCCCCATTTCCCGGCGTCCCTCCCAGTTCTGACTCGGCGCCGTTGACTCCATCGCCCCCAAGGCCCTGGATTCCATTGGTTCACCCCCCTTTTCGCAACGGGTTCTGGGCCCTGCTTGACTACACTTTCTCTCAACTGGTTTTCCCAGATCAGGGCCTCCACTTTCTGAGCAGAGCCCCAGTCGCTGCCTCCGAAATCCTCCACCCGTTCCCCACAAATCCCGCCGTCACTTCACCTTAGGCAACTGGGATCCGGAACCTCCGCGCCACCGCCCACAGGGGAGTTTGCGGAGGGAATCTGCATGTGTCGGGGTGTCGCCTCCGCAGTGGTGGCCGATGTCGCCACAAGGGAATGAGAAGACTGGCTTTGGCCTTTTAAGTTTTTCATTTTTCTCTCTTGTCCCCCTGTGCACCTACCAGATTTGGAGTGGTGTGAGAAGTCGGAGGAAACCCACGACCCCCAGATAGAACTTGAGACCATCTCCCCCCAGGAACCTCCCAACCCTTCGGAGCCCCTTCGCCCCAGAGTCTGCGTGGTGCCAGTGGTGTTTCCCGGGCCTGTCAGCCAGGAAGGGTGCTGTCGGTTTACTTGTGAACTTCTGAAGCATATCATGTACCAACGCCAGCAACTCCCTCTGCCCTACGAACAGCTTAAGCACTTCTACCGAAAACCTCCCCAGGTGGGCACAGGCTTTGGGAGAAAATTGGTGGGGAGACTTTGTGGCTATTAGATGGTGGGCAGGTAAAAAGGGCGTCTAAGGAATCTTCAGGCCTGTCAGCCTAAGCAGCTGTAAGGGATGTTTCAGCCCTATGGCTTCTGTCCCTTTCTACCCACTCTGGTCTTTTTTTTTTTTTTGCGGTGCGCCGGCCTCTCACTGTTGTGGCCTCTCCCGTTGCAGAGCACAGGCTCCAGACGCGCAGGCCCAGCGGCCATGGCTAACGGGCCTAGCCGCTCCGCGGCATATGGGATCCTCCCGGACCAGGGCACGAACCCATGTCCCCTGCATCGGCAGGCAGACTCTCAACCACTGCGCCACCAGGGAAGCCCCCTTTCTACCCACTCTAGTCTTGATAGTCTAACCCTTCCTGCTTTTCCTCTTGTTTTCTTTTTCTGAAACTCCTATTGTGTGTTGCATTTGGACTTCATGAACTGATCCTTTAATTTAATTTAAATAATTAATTAATTTATTTTTTTGCGGTATGCGGGCCTCTCACTGTTGTGGCCTCTCCCGTTGCGGAGCACAGGCTCCGGACGCGCAGGCTCAGCGGCCATGGCCCACGGGCCCAGCCGCTCCGCGACATGTGGGATCTTCCCGGACCGGGGCACGAACCCGTGTCCCTTGCATCGGCAGGTGGACTCTCAACCACTGCGCCACCAGGGAAGACCTGATCCTTTAATTTTAGTGTCTTTTCTGTCCATATCCTCATCTCTTTGTTTCTATGTTATATTTTCTGTGGGTTTATAATAAACTTCCTTGAGTTTATATTCTAACACTTATATCAGTTTTTTTTCTTTTTTGGCAGTCATAGTCTTAAGAGCTTTTTCTTAATTTTTACATGTTCCTTTTAAATTGCATCCTGTTGTTTCCTGTCTGTATGAACTTCTCTTACCTGTGGACGTTAATTATTGTATTTTTGAAGCTTTTCTCTGTCGCTTGCAGTGTCTCCGTTTCTTCCAGATTCCTTTTCCTATTTATTTGTTTTTGTCTCTTTCATGTTAGAGGCTTTTATTTGGTGTCTGATAAATATTTAAGAATAAGTCATTGAAAGTTCTGTGTGCATGGCTGGGCCTCTGAGCTAGCTGGTAGCCTTGAAGGATATTGGGTGAGAAAGTAATGGTAGTGATAACAGGAAAGAAGATTGGTCTAATAAAGGTGATTCTGGAGTGGTCTTCCAGTTAAACATGGCAAATTGAACACATGCTTATCTGTGCTCCCATCTGAAATACTACTAAATCAGAGAAATAGGAAGAAAGGAAAGAAAGAGAGAAAGAGGACTTCCAAAACATTCTGTCTGGGTGGAGGAAATTGGCAGGTGATCTAAGGGTCCTTGCACAGGTGTTCCCTCAGTCCCCATGTGTTCACTTTTGTCTTCTGTGGTGCTTAAGTGGACAATTCCTGGGCCTTTATGGGCTTCTGCATTGTGAATCATTTCAAACTTCTCAGGGGAGTCCCCTCTGTCAGTACTTGGTATTCAGCTCTTTCGAACTCTTCCGTCTGCTTTCTCTCTTCCAGAAATTTGTTGCTGCCTTTGGACACTGTTGTCTATTTTCCAGTTCTTTTTTTTGCAATTTATTTATTTATTTATTTTTGGCTGTGTTGAGTCTTTGTTGCTGTGCGCCGGCTTTCTCTAGTTTCGGCGAGTGGGGGCTGCTCTTTGTTGCGGTGCGCGGGCTTCTCATTGCAGTGGCTTCTCTTTTTGCGGAGCACTGGCTCTAGGCGTGAAGACTTCAGTAGTTGTGGCACGCGGTCTCAGTAGTTGTGGCTTTGGGCTCTAGAGTGCAGGCCCAGTAGTTGTGGCGCACAGGCTTAGTTGCTCCCGGCATGTGGGATCTTCCTGGGCCAGGGCTTGAACCCGTGTTCCCTGCGTTGGCAGGCGGATTCTTAACCACTGTGCCACCAGGGAAGTCCCTTCCAGTTCTTTTTGCCCTTGGGAGTCCTCTTTCTCTCCCCTCCCTTCCTGTCTCCCTCCATTCCCTCTTTCCTTCCTGCCTTCCTTCCTTCCTCCCTCCCTCCCTCCATCCCTCCCTTCCTTCCATTTGCCATGTTTAACTGGAGGATGAACTCCAGAATTTATTAGACCAAATAATCCTCAGTCTTGTTATCACTCTCAGCACAGCAAAAATTTGCCACCTACCGTGCCACCACATCTCCTTGAGTATTTTAGTTGCTAATTTCTGGATGCCTCCTGCTTCAGAACACTGTCTTTGCTGTTCTAAGTGTGGAAGAATTATGATTTTGTACAAAGAACGTAGTTTCCTTTTTGATACATTACCCTCTGATAAAACCCAGTGTCTTGCCTGTGGCAGTTCACTGAACTGGAAATCCAGTCCCATAAATCTGCTCCATCCCAGAGGGTTCTTCAAAGGTCATTAGCTTTCCCCTACCTTGCAGAACTTCTCTGTCACCATTCTTTGTCCTCACAGGCAGAGGAAGTGGTGAAGAAGAAACCTCGGGCCACTGCCGAGGTGAGCAGCAGGAAATGCCAACAAACACTGGCAGAACTGGAGAGCGTCCTCAGCCACCTGGAGGGTCTCTTTGCCAGGACACTAGTACCACGAGTGCTGATCCTCCTTGGGGGCAATGCCCTCAGTCCCAAGGAGTTCTATGAACTTGACTTGTCCCGCTTGGTCCCCAACAGCATGGACCCGAGCCTGAGCACAGCAGCTTGTTTGCGCCGCCTCTTCCGAGCCATTTTCATGGCTGATGCCTTCAGTGAGCTGCAGGTTCCTCCACTCATGGGCACCACTGTCATGGCACAGGGTCACCGCGACTGTGGAGAAGACTGGTTTCGACCCAAGCTCAACTATAGAGTGCCCAGCCGGGGCCACAAATTGACTGTGACCCTGTCCTGTGGCCGACCCGCCATCCCAGCTACAGCCTGGGAGGATTACATTTGGTTCCAGGCACCAGTGACACTGAAGGGTTTCCACGAGTGAATGGGAATGCTCATCGTGAACACAATGGCTAAATTATCTTTCCCCCTGTGGCACCAAGTCACCCATCTCTTGCTTGGAGCTAGTTAATTCCTGGCGAGAGGAAGGTTCTCTCCTTCTGGCTGCCTGCCTCCCTTAGACTTCCCGGGGGGCTGATGGTATGGTTAGGGCTGTAATAATCATCACTGAACAAGCATCTATTTGAATCAAAGGCTGATTTTCCCAGAGGGTTCTGGGTCAGGTGTTTCTTTTGGGGGTTGGAAAGCAAACATGGGCCCATAGACGGACACCCCTATGGAGGTGACCCTTTTCTGCTTTTTGCTGTGGCCTTTCAGAATTTTTACCAGGGACATAATGTGGATATGACTCATGAACTTAAATATAAAATGTATGGATTAATGTTACATTTTCCTGAAACTCTTTTAGCTTAAAGAGACTTTCCAGGCTTGAGGTTAGAGTATTTTATCTTCCCCCTTGGCCTCTTATGCTTTGGGCTTCCATGATTTTTTTTTACTAATGATTCTTTCTCTTCATCAGCCCCAGGCCAATCTGGGAAGTTAAGTGACTTGGCCAAGGTTCTATAACAGTTCGATATCAGAGCTGGGGCAAGAGTTCTCATCAGCTAACTCCTAGCCCGATGTTCTTTGCTTGCCACGTGAGTATGTGTACCCAGAGCAGAGGTCACATGGGGGAAGGGAGCTGAGAAAAGAAAACCGAGAGAGTCTTTGCAAAGCCTGATTGAACCGTAGGCTAAGGCACCAAGGCTGCCCTGCAGGCTCACTTCCCTGAGGCCAGATGTCCCTTCTGGAATTCTGCCCTGCCTCTCTCCATTGCAGTTGCATGGTGGCTGCCGGCAGTTACTGTTGGCAGTATTGTCCTCAGGCAAACCCTGCTCTCCTGCCTGTGGCTGTCCTTCCTCGGCTACATTTCTGGCTTGGCCATCCTGAGCCTTACTGTTGTCCTCTCCAGCCTGATGCTGTCCTGTCCACTAAGCACTGAGGCCCTTTGTCCCTGCGAACACCTGCTTATTTCTTGGAAGCAAGTTGAAGACAGAATCCTCATCCTGCTGGTGTTGGAGATAGGGGTGTGTGTTTGGGAGTGTGTGTGTGTGTGTATGTATGTGTAAATGGGGGCAATATATACTATTTTTTACGTTTTAAGAAGAATGTTTTATGTTTTATATTTTAAGAAAATAGTTTATATTTTATAGTAGATTTTAAGCACTTTACATACATTATCTAATCTAATAACCTTGAAAAGTTCATATTATAGTCCCCGTTTTATAGATGATGCTTGGGGAGATTGGGGAGGTTGAATAACTTGCATAAGATAAGTGTCGAAACCTGGATTCATGAGATTGAATATCTTGCATAAGTGTCAAAACCTGGATTCAAACCCAGTCCAGCTGGCTCGAGGCTCACTGCTTTACACTGCTGTACACCCTGTGTGATTTTACTCTGAGCTAATTAAACAGGGTTTGCCCTACTGAAGGTGGTAGAATTGGAAAGCAGCAGGACTTCCGTCTCTGGCTTCAGATTGTGTTTCGTGACATGGAACCTGCCATTTATTGGTGCGGAGTAAGTATGGAATCAATGCAAACAAAAGGTTTGAGATCTTTTCTGTGCTGTGTCCACTTGAAGCATATTCCACCAGCTGGACTTTGCTGGTTTTGTGTCTGATATTACCTTACAGAAGAGGAGCAGGGCCATATCTCCCACTTGGGAAGGGACAGGCTAAGGGGTCTGCCTAAAGGGAGGGAGAGTTTTGAACAAGTTATAAATTGTTTTGAGATGTAAGACACATTAAGCCAAGTCAGATCCCTCAAGTACTACTTTTAAAAGCCTTCATAAACAATGTCTAGGCAATCAAAACAAAGTAATTATTCAGGTAATTTAGACAGTTCTCTGTCGGGTTGGCATTGGGGACAGGTCATTCTGATTTCATGAGTCCTCCAAAGGAATCCAGAAATTAAAATATCAGTTAATAATTTTATCAATAAATCCCATCTCCTTCTCTGACAACAAGCCTGCTGAAGCACCTGTTTATCTCTTTTTAAAAATTTATTTATTTTTGGCTGCATTGGGTCTTTGTTGCTGAGCACGGGTTTTCTCTAGTTGTGGCGAGCAGGGCTACTCCTCGTTGTGGTGTGCGGGCTTCTCATCGCGGGGCCTTCTCTTTGTTGCGGAGCATGGGCTCTAGGTGCGCGGGCTTCAGTAGTTGTGGCTCGCGGGCTCTATTGCGCAGGCTCAGTAGTTGTGGCGCACGGGCTTAGTTGCTCTCTGGCATGTGGGATCCTCCCGGACCAGGGATCAAACCCGTGTACCCTGCATTGACAGGCGGATCCTTAACCACTGCGCCACTATGCAAGTCCCTGTTTATCTCTTAACCTTGGCTGGGCACTCCAGAGATGGATGTGAAGAAATAGTATCTGGCCCAGGGAGTGAAGAGCCCCAGCTTCAGTGGGGTTCTGGCCTTCCATCTGTTGCCACCACTTTCGCCTAAAAGCAACAGTTGTGGGGCTTGAGGTAGGTAAATGTAGGTGGTAGGGAACATGTAGTTGTTAATGTAAATGAAAATGTTGATGGGAGAGTGTAGTCTGTAAAATCACCCATTTTGTACCCCTCTTCGCACCCTCCTTTCCCAAGGTATGGCCCTATACCTTGCCCCATTGCCTAGGCCCCAGCTACCTGTGCCGCAGGGCTAGTGGGATCTTAATTCCCCCACCAGGGATTGGCTCAGGTGTTCAGGCAGTGAAAGCGGGGAGTCCTAACCAACCACTGGGCCACTGGGGAACTTCACCGCCCCCCCCCCCCCATCACCTTGCCTAGGTCTTTGTAAGACCTGGCTTTGCGGGGGATTAATTGCCTTGGTATCCTAGAGCCAAGAGGATCTCAAATTCTTTTCTGCATAGATAATTCTGAGGCCAAGAAAGGACACGACTGGAGTGAAATAATATAGCTAGTGTCGCTGTTGCATTTTTCTTCCCAAACCCCCACTGCATATACAGTGAGGACTCAGTAAATGTCGACCGTGTGAAAGGGCTTAGGGAAAACAAAAATATCCCCAGAATTTGGCTTATTTGGACCTCCAACCTATCGACTGTATCCTGCCTATTTGGGGGGAAAACCACACCGTTGCCCTGACAAGTGAACACCTCCAGACACTTACTCGGGAAAGGAAGCGGGAGGGAGCTAGTGTACCCCCAGGCTTTTCGGAAGGGCTCCATGGGAAGAAGGGCTGGCAGGAGGCCCTAGAAGGTTGAGCTGCAGGAGGTCGCGTGCGTGAAATCCCGCTTCCGGTCGGATGGAAGGGCGGAGCTTTGGGTCTCAGTGGACACCGGCTTCTCCTAGCAACGGGGCAGGCGTTGAGCAGAGCCGCTGGAGGAATGGACGAAGAGAGCCTCCTATTGTCTCTGGAGCTGGCGTCCGGTAGTGGGCAGGGCCTCAGCCCGGACCGTCGGGCCTCACTGCTCACTTCCCTTATGCTGGTTAAACGCGACTACCGTTTCGATCGGGTCCTTTTCTGGGGCCGCATCCTCGGCCTCGTCGACGATTACTACATCGCGCAGGGCCTGAGCGAGGACCAGCTCGCACCGCGCAAGACCCTGTACAGGTGGAGGCGGCGCCCGGGCTGGCTGAGGCCACAGGGGGATACTGAGGAGCCGGGAGCTAGCGAGGGCCAGGAAGGGGTGGGTGCGAGGTAGGATCGAAAGGGGAGAGGTCCAGGAAGCGAGTGGGCGAGGTCCTCCCTGGGAGGATACGTGGGGAGGGGCGCCAGAGAAACTTAGAGACTTGGTGGGTTTACAATGGACGTGTGGCAAGAACGGAGGCTGGGCAAGGTGAAAGTTTCTGGAGAATGAAGACCCAGAGTAGACGTCAGGTGGTGGACCTGCGTTTTCAAAGAGTCCAGTTTGGAGAAGGGTCAGAAGCCTTGAGGGGGGTGGGGAGCTGTTTGGAAGTGGGTCCTGAAGCATCTTTGGTGGAGGTGTTGGCTCACAGGAGGCACTCTAGGAAGTAGTGAACGAATGTGGAATGGGAGAGAAGGGATTTAGAACTGAAGAAATTTCCCTGGACAGTGCCATACAGGACCATCCAGCCTCTTTTTGACTACCCCCGACGATGGGGAGCTCATCATCTTACAAGCATTCCGTTGAGGCTGCAGGAAGTTGGAGACTTCATTTATCTATCCATGCATCAATCCAACATTGATTGGATGTATCCTGTGCTAGACTTGGGGTTAAAAAGATGGCTAAGACTCACCCCTATCTCCAAGTTATTCACATCCTAGGAAGGGAGACCAATGGGTAACCCAGCAATTACAGCAAAGTGTCTTAAACCTGGGACAGAGGTGTACACAAAGGGGTGCCAGGGTGGGACATTCTCCTAGAGAGTAATTAGATAAGATTACTGAGATCTGAGAGATGATCTGGAGTTCTCTAGGAAAGTGTCGGGGACAGGCATGCCAGTTAGAGGGAACAACTGCAAGCTTATTGGCTTGGGCTGGCTTTGGGCTTTTTGGGAGAATAGTGGGAAGACAAACATGGCAGTGGCAGCCTAGGGTGTTATGTTGAACTGGATGGAGAGGCCAAGCGGTTTGAACTTTGTCCACAGGCTATGGGGAGCCACTGAGGGCCTTTAGTCAAGAAGAGCCTGCTCAGACCTGAGTGGGTAGAATGGTCTGGAAGTGGGTGAGCATTTGGAAGTGTGTTGCAGTGTCCAGATGAAGGGGGACTGAAAGGAGGAGGTAGCTGAGGGAATAGAGGGGAGGGATTGGGAAGATTTAAGTGGTAGAAGTGGCAGGACTTATGACTAAATGGGGAAAGGTGAAGAGGAGGTCAAGGTTGACCCTTCCTTCCAGCTTAGGCAGCTGGGTAAGTGCTGGTGCCCCCCACTGGGAGAGAATTCAGGAGGTACTAGGGAAGGCCTAGTGAATTTGGTGTGACGTGCCTATGGGGCAGGGTGGTAAGGAGGCATATTAAAGTACAGATCTGGAGTACAGAAGAAAAATTTGGACTGAAGATAGAGATTTGAGACTCACCCTATTCCAATCAGTTTTTATTTCTTTGGCACGTAGTATGTGCCAGGCATTGATCTAGGCATGGGGAATCCACTGCAAAAAGAGACAAAGTCCTTGTCTTCATGGAGTTTACATTTTAGTGTGTATGTGGGGGAGGGGAGACAGACGATAAATAAACATACACATATACTGCATACACTTAGCATTGGTGCTAAAGGAGACAGAGAATACAGGATGGGGTACTATTATAAATAGTAACATTTGAGAAGAGACCTGAAGCAACTTGAGAGAGTAAGCTGTGTGTTTATCTCAGGGAAAAGCATTCCAGGCAAGTGCAAAGGCCCTGAGGCAGGTGTGTGCTTAGTGTAGTGTGGAACCCTGAAGAGGCTAGTGTGGCTAGAGAGGAGTGAGTGAGGGGGACCATTGCAGGACATGAGGTCAGAGAGGGGCCGAGACAATTGTGCAGGGCCCTGTGGGGCACTGTAAGGACTTGGCTCAATGGGAAGTCACTGGAAGGTTCTGCACAGAGACACGATCTGGCTTAGGTTTTAACAGCGTGGTGGGGACTAGACTGAAAGGGGAGCAGGTATGGACATGGGGAGACCGGTTAGGAAGCTACTGCAATATCTGGGCAAGAGTAGATGGTGGCTTGGACAAGGGTGGAAGCAGTGGAGGTGGTGAGAGGTGGCTGGATTCTGGATGTCAACTAGGGAGTAGCTGGCGTTCTAGGGGTCAGGTAGGTGAGACTGTGGAGAGAAAAGAGCAGTGAGAATAGATCCTTGGAAGTACTTAAGGCACTGGAGGAGGGAGAAGGGAGATGTCAAAGGAGATAGAAATGGAGATGCGTTTGTTGGCTTTTTTTTTTTTTTTCCTATACGCGGGCCTCTCACTGTTGTGGCCTCTCCCGTTGCGGAGCACAGGCTCTGGACGCACAGGCTCAGCGGCCATGGCTCACGGGCCCAGCCGCTCCGTGGCATGTGGGATCTTCCTGGACCGGGGCACGAACCCGTGTCCCCTGCATCGGCAGGCGGACTCTCAACCACTGCGCCACCAGGGAAGCCCGCGTTTGTTGGCTTTTAGGTCCCATGGATGACCTTCTTTGGAGCAGTTTCTTGGGGTGCCAGGGGCAGAATCATGGTGCAGTGGTCAGAGAGTGAAAGTGAGGGAGAGCAAGGGCTGCCACAGAGCAAATTGTTCTCGCTTATGATTCAGAATTGGGGAAGAAGTGGGTGGGACAGGAAAGGGGAATTTTCTAGAGGGGCATGGATTTGAGGGCTGTTGTTTTATAAAGCTGGGGCATTTTCACGTTGTGAAGGAGCCAGTGGAGAGTGAAGGGAGGAAACGTGATCAGAGAGCAGGCTGGGGACGCAGGCCTTACATGGATGAGGGAGGAGTGGGAGGATATCCCCTCCTGGCAGGATGTGAGAAAGAAGGGAAGACCTCGGAGGAGGAGAGCTTCTTGGGCCTGGGCTGGGCTTTCCTGAGAAGTGGGGGGAGATGGCCATGCTGTCAGCTCAGCAGGCAGGCTGAGCATGAATTTGGGGCCCACAGGAGCAGAGGCACCTGCAACTGAGGAAAGTTCAGCTTCCAGAAACTCATTCAGGACCTCACAGTCCAGATATCTATCTAGGAAGAAGCTCTTGGAATCTTGGCAGGCTGAATTTCATCACGTGTGGGGTGGGGTGCACCACAGGCACTTAGTGCTTCATAGGGGAAAGATATGACTCCCAACAGCTCTTCTTGGGCCTCACCTCTCTTGAGAAGGGGCGGGGGCAGGAAGCTGGAGTGAGAGGGGAGTTAGAATCGGGGTGATGGAGATGTTGTTGGCAGCCTGAACTGCATGGAGTGGAGCCTCCTGCCCCCTGCCACGGAGGAGATGGAGATGCAGACATCTGTGGTGAAGGGCCGCTTCATGGGGGACCCCTCACATGCGTATGAACACACCGAGCTGCAGAAGGTGAATGAGGGCGAAAAGGTCTTTGAAGAAGAAGTAGTGGTGAGTGAAGACAAGAGGAGGAGGAGGACCCAAATGAAAGGGACCTGGGCCATCCAAACCCCAGCCCAATGCACACTGCGGCAGAAACAACGTTTATAATCACTGCCACTGGGGCGAGCTGGGCCTGGGGTGCTGGGTGTGTAAGGCCCTGTGCCACTGTATCAGTCCCATTGCTTCATCCTCACAGCTCTGGGAAGTTGGTACCTTACTTTCCAGGTGGTAGAGAGGAGGAAACTGAAACATAGAGAGGTTAAGTGACTTGCCCAGGGTAACACCACTCCTGAGTGATGACAGGGTGTTAAAGTGGCTGGGCAGCTCTCGGGGGAGCCGTGCTATGGGGCTGGGGCTGGGAAGAAGGGGTGTCTGCTTTGCTCTGGGGCAAGGGGTGTGCGCAGGTGCTTATATTTTTGTATAAATGTGTATTGTACTAGGTAATACATTCACTTGGTTCACAATTCACAAAAAGGAATATAGTAAAGTTTCCCTCCTACCCTATTCACCAGTCACTCAGGTCGTCTTTCTGGGGGTCATTAATATAACCGTGTTGCGTGTGTGTGTGTGTGTGTGTGTGTGTCCAAGTCTTGCCACTCAAAGTGCAGTCTGTATCAGAAGCATCACCATGCCCTGGGAGTTAGAAATGCAGACTCTTGGGCTGGCATCAGGATCTGAATTTTAACATGTTCCAAGGGGATTTATTTTTAATTTTTATTATTTTTAAAATAAGTTTATTTATTTATTTTTGGCCGCATTGGGTCTTCGTTAATGCAAGCGGGCTTTCTCTAGTTGCGGCAATTGGGGGCTTCTCATTGCGGTGGCTTCTCTTGCTGTAGAGCATGGGCACTAGGCGTGCAGGCTCAGTAGTTGTGGTTCGTGGGCTCTAGCACACAGGATCGGTAGTTGTGGAGCACGGGCTTAGTTGCTTCTCGGCATGGGGGATCTTCCTGGACCAGGGCTCGAACCTGTGTCCCCTGCATTGGCAGGCGGATTCTTAACCACTGTGCCACCAGGGAAGTCCCTCCAAGGGGATTTAAATATGCATTTAAGTTTGAGAAGCTCTGCTTCCAGAGACATTTTATGCAAGTACAAACCTCAGCCAATACCTCACCCCGACATATTCTCTTTTTATCTTAAAAAACAAAACAAAACAAATGGCAACATGTTATGCACACAGTTCTGCACCTTGCTTTTTTCTCCTAACAATATATTTTGGAGATTTTTCTACATCAGTGCCTTGAAGAACCTCTCCATTCTTTTTACCATTGTGTGAACGTACCATATTTAACCGGCGTCTCATTCATGGAAATGTCGGTTTCCAAGTTTTCACTCTGACAAGCGATGCCACAGTGAATAAGCTTGTGCATGCGTCATTTCCCATGCGTGCACTCGATTTGAAGGATCAACTCCTAGAAATGGGATTGTGCAGTAAAAAAATAACCAGCCCAAGTTCTGAAACTAGAGAAACCTGGGATTCAAAACCCAGCCTCTGCACTGGAACCCAGGTGATGCCGAAACTCTGGGTCTAGGTCTATGATGCTTCAGCTGCAACCCCGTGCCCGCCTGACAAACTTAACCTCCCCTCAGTTTTATTTTCTGTAGAGTTGGGATCATTATGTTTACTTTGCAGGCTTGTGCAGATTAAATGAGGTGACATATTTAAAGCCCCTGGCCTAGACACTTATTTAGTTTCAGTCTCCTCCTTCGTAATCAATTCTAGTCAGCAGCCTGTGGGAAACAGGTGGTTGAGTGACTTTGGGGGCTCCCAGTGACATGTTTTCCCTGTCAAGTGCTGCTTTTTCCCAAACATCTCTATGAAGTCCTTTTGTTCAGGGCTGCCCTTGATATTGATTATAACCAAATTTCATCTGCGTAAAAATACTATGGGGTGATGCTTGAGAAATAATGTTAAGTCAAAGGGCAGGGCATGAAACTATATAAACTGTAACTCTAATTTTCCTTTGAATATAGGCATAGAAAAAAAGAATAGAAGGAAGTATACCAATATGTTATCAGCGATTACCTTTAGAAGGTGGGATTATGAGTGGTTTTCATTTTCTTAGGTATATTATAAAATATTTCTCTATTACCCAGATAGTCTACAGTGAGCATGATAGCT
Source organism: Aethalodelphis obliquidens (assembly GCF_003676395.1). Taxonomy (NCBI): domain Eukaryota; kingdom Metazoa; phylum Chordata; class Mammalia; order Artiodactyla; family Delphinidae; genus Aethalodelphis; species Aethalodelphis obliquidens. Next base: position 14,681,470 of record NW_020837975.1, read on the forward strand.
TTTATATTTTAAAAAGGCAAAATAAGCAACATTAAAATATGATAGAATGGTTTGTTTCTGGAAAGGTACATAAAAAACCATTAACAATGTCTGCCCCCAGTGAGGGCAATTTGGGGGCCAAGGATGAAATGAGAGAGACTGCTTTTTTTTTTAAGTTTTAAATATTGCACTCATCACCCATTTAAGAAAGGAACGGAGGGCGGGAAGGCGAGGACTCACCATCGTGATTTTCCATGGCCCTGGCATCTACACTGTGGTGACCCAGATCAGATGGTCATGCTGAGGCCCTTGCACCAGGGGTGACTGGGCACAGCGCCCTGGCAGGGTGGCTTGTCTCCTGTCTCCTCAGGTCCAGATCAAGGAAGAGACCCGCTTGGTGTCCATCATTGACCAGATCGACAAGGCTGTGGCTGTCATCCCCCGAGGTGCCCTCTTTAAGACCCCTTTTGGACCCATCCGTGTCAATCGGACCTTTGAAGGTGAATTCTCAGGCATCTCTTAGGGCCAGAAGGCATCTCTTCTTGAGCATAGTTGGACACGTGCCTGGGAGTCCAGGGGAGACTGCCCACTTTCTCAGAGAAAGAATAGCTGTGGCCACATCACTTGGGAGGATGTGCCCAATGACCTGGTATCTGTGCCTGGCAGGGGTACCCAGTCACTGGACCCTGACTCTTTTATGCCTGAGGGTGGGGGAGCATCTGGCCACCTGGGTCTGGGGCTTTGTGTGGTGCTGGGCTCCCCGCTTTTTCCTACCCTCCTCCTCCATGGTCTGTCCTCATTGCAGGATCTGAGCCAAGTTCGGGCTGAGAGAACCCTGCTCCCTTTTCACCCTTCAGTCCCCCGTCAGTAGCTGACTGACTCCTCTGCAACCCCCTCCACGTGGTCCCCAATCATAGAGGAAGGGGGCTGTGGGGTTTGGGAATGACCTTCACTTCCTACCTGCTGCCCCTTTTGTAGGACTGTCCTTGTCTGAAGCCAAGAAGCTCAGTTCCTACTTCCACTTCAGGGAGCCTGCTGAGCTGAAGAACAAGACCTTGCTTGAGAAGGCTGACCTGGACCCCTCCCTGGACTTCATGGACTCCTTGGAGCATGACATCCCCAAAGGTAACAGCCTGTTACTTGGAGGACATTGGATTTGCCCCAGGTCAGAGCAGTGGGCCGTGCCACCTGCCATTCTCCTCTAAGAGTGGGACCTAGGGCCTGGGTGGGAACTGGGGGTTCACTGTGGGGCCTTGAGGATGGGGCTTCCCCAGGGCTCAGCTCCTAGTAAACAGCTGGTAAGTGTTTGCAGATGAAAGGATTGTCTTCCATGTGCTTCCACAGACAGGAAGTCTCTCAGTGTTTCTTTTGATTTTCATACCAATCTTGAATGGAGGCAAATTGGGAATCTCCCCCCGACCCAAAACATCTCTGAAAACACCCCTGAAAATACTAGCCATACATACATCGCAATGGTTAGTTTCAGGGTTAGATCCAATGCTTGGCACACAGCTGGTGCTCAGTGAGTGGGTGCTGACCGACCTGCTGAGGTCACCTGCTAAGGAAATGAGTTCTATACATTTGCCTCCTGTTAAGTGGTTGTACTTTTTAATCATAAAACATACAACTTCAGAGGCCTTTTTAAAAAAAATATTTATTTGGCTGTGTTGGGTCTTCATTGCTGCGTGTGGTCTTTCTCTAGTTGCAGCGAGCGGGGGCTACTCTCCGTTGCGGTGCGTGGGCTTCTCATTGCGGTGGCTTCTCTTGCTGCAGAGCACAGGCTCTAGGTGCGCAGGCTCAGTAGTTGTGGCTCGTGGGCTCTAGAGCGCAGGCTTAGGAGTTGTGGTGCACGAGTTTAGTTGCTCCACGGCACGTGGGATCTTCTCGGTCCAGGGATTGAACCCTTGTCCCCTGCATTGGTAGGTGGATTCTTAACCACCGTGCCACCAGGGAGGTCTCCAGAGGCCTTATTGTGCTTCAGGTCCCACCTGGCCCAGGCATACAGCCAGCAGTTGGTGGAGTCACAGAGACCCCATTTCCTTCCTGGGGTCCACCAGTAGAGACAGGCATGTCCTTGGAAGATGTTCTTGCTTGGATGCTGCATCCCAGGACAGGTGCCAGGCTCTGGGCATTCGGGGGCCAGACCCAAGGCACTGACTCAACACCCCTGCTTCTTTCCCTCCCCATGCTTGGTGTTCTGAGAACTGGAGGGATCTGTTGTTGATGATGGCAAAGATAATGATACTAGTAACTACTCATAAAAGCAATGACACTGCTTACCGTGTGCCAGACATTGTACTGTCCTTCCCATGCGTTATCTCATTTTAATCTTCACAGCTGACCTATGAGGTAGATACTATTACCCCCATTTTATAGATGAAGAAACAGAGGCTCAGAGAGTTAAACCCAAGGACATAGTTAAGTGTTAGAGCATTGGACTCCAAGGGTCTGGCCTTAACTATGGTGTCAAGTAGATGGTGTTTCATTTTAAGTGGACATTGGGAATGGCAGGACAATAGTCACCCCCACCACTAAGGGGAAACGCTTCTGAGGAGCAATGAGCAACCCAGTCGGGCTGGAACTCAGGGTAGGGGTGGGACGGCAGTAGTTGTTAAAGGAAAGGGCTTTAGAACCAGAAAGCCTGCGTTGGAATCCTGAATCTACTGCATACTAGCTGGGTGACCTCAGGCAAGTCCCTCAATTTCCTTGTGCCTCAATTTGTAAAAGGGGAATAATACTTCCTACCTCATTGGGTTGTTATGAGAATTAAATGAGTTAACACATATAGAAAACATTTATAATAGTGCTTAACACATTAAGGACTCAAGTAAAAATTAATAATTATTACTGATCTTGTTGTCAGTAGCAAAAAGGCCTTAGAGGTGGGTTGGGCAGGCCTAGGAGAGCCTAGAAGGCCAAGGGGTAGGAGACGTAGACCAAGGCAGTAGGAGCTGCTGGTGGCTTGTGAGCAGGTCTGTGATAACAAGGCAGTGGTGCATGGATGGATGGAAAGGGGCAAGCCAGGGATCTGGAGGCTGTTTCAGGGGTACTGCAGTGCCCCAGGGGCTGGGCCGTGGGTCCCAGGTGGGTAAGGACTGCCAGCAAAGAGTGGCTACTCTGGCCTCCACCACATGGGGGCTCCAGAGTGAACCCTCCTTGAGCATGGAAAAGGGGGTCCTGGAACTCTGGGGGAGATGAAAAAGGTTTACTGGGGATGGGCATTTCTCAACCACCAGACATACTTCCCAGACTCCCTCCTCCAATTCTTTGCTCCCCGCCTGGCAAGGCCGGAGGGGGCTGCACATCCCTGGTTGATACAGGGAGCCAGGAACACTGGTGGTGGGACCTGGCGCCATGGGCTGAATGGTGGATGGAGAAAAGTCCTCTTAGAGCCCCTAATCTGGCGGCAGCAGCCCCTCCTTCCTGATTCAGTATGTGGCTGGAAAGCTCTGTCTGGTGCTGACTTCTCAGCCTTCTCACCTGCAGCAGAATGCTCCAGGGCCAGCGGATGAGGCACTCCCTCCACAGCGCTGGGTGACTGGGGGGGGGGTAACACAAGAGCGCCTCCTCCCCCTTGCACCTAGACTTCTTGCCCTAATGGTGGGCCTTAGGGCTGAAGCGTCAACCAATGATTCAACACCCCAGTCCACCCCCGCACTTTGCCATAGTCCTGGAGCCTTAGGGGCTGAGGGCTCCTGACATCTCCTGTGTGTGTGGGCCTGAGGGGAGGGATGCTCCGGACCTGACCTTGGGAAACTCCACAGCTTCTGGGCCTCCAGCTCCCTTCCTCCCAGAGCCAACACCAGAAAGCCTCCAGGAATTCGGGCCCAGCTTTTTCTCATGATGTCTTGATGGGGGCCGTGGTGTGGGGGTAAAAGTGTGGATGGTCGGGGGAGAGCAGACACTCTTTGCTCCCAGACTCCCTTCCTTATCTTCCAGTGAAAGAGCAAAAGGAGCGGCTGGGAGGCTGCCCCATCAGGCAGACAGCAGCCAGAATGGCTGGGCTGCTAAGTGAGGCCAAAACCCCCGAGTTCCCCGGGACACCAGCACTGGCTGGAGGGGTGGAATTTGGGAGCCGTGTTTTCTGCCCAGGTAGGATCAGTTTCCTTTCTGGGTCTGAGGCAATTGTTCAGGGGAACTTCATGTCATCTGTGAGCAGGTATGGCTTAGATTGGCCCTGCCTGGGGCCACTAATGCCCTCCTAACTGTGCCTTGGGGTCTGCGCAGTTGTGTGGGAGTAGGGCTTTGGGAGCGGAACCATCCTCCTGGTGGATACAGGGCAACAGCTAAGAGTTCTCTGAGCTTGGGCTCTTGCCAGATGACACATGAAGTACCAGGTCAGGACGCCAGATTTCTAGGCAGCACTCTTGCCATTCAATGCTCCTTAATCTTCCACTCTATCAGCAAAGAATAGCCACTGAGCAGCTACTATGTACCAGGCACCAGAGACGCCGCCGGGAACACGACACCATCTTTGCCTCACAGAGGTTTGGAAAGATCAAATGAAACAGAAAAGTAAAATACAAGGTGCCTCACAAGCGAAGTCCCAGGTGTCCTGGGAAGCAGAGCGAGCTGGGTAGAGGGCAGAGTGCCTCTCCTTGCTCCACTCTGGGCCGGAGCTGACAGATCTCAGGAACTGCTCAGCACAGGGCCGCTGAGGCTCCAGCACAATGCCCAGTTCAGGCAGCAGAGGGCAGCAAGGGGCCTGCTTCCCTGGAAAGCAGCGGGGGACCAGGGGGACAGCATCGAAGAGGGCCGGGGAACACGGTGTCCAGGATCAGCCTTCTCTTGGGGTGTGTGCAGGTGGCACCTCCCTTCCAGCCCTGTGGAAGCCTGGGTGACAGGTGCTCGGTCTTCTGGACCGGGGGGCCTGGCCTTGCTCATCAATAAGACTGGGAACTCTTCCGCCTGGTTCCCCACCCCGCCCCCACCCCCTTCCCATGCACTGTGGCCCTGGTGTCTCGGGAGTGGCTGCTCTGAGAAGGGGCCCATGGCCATTTCTGTGTGTGTGACAAGTTGTGTGGTGCTGGTCTGAGGACCGGTTTAAGCCATCTGCTGCCCCTGGACAGCCCTGAACCCCAGCCTGGTCCACTCTACTCCTCAAACTTAATCTCAGAGCTTTGCTGCCTTCCTTCCTGGCAGGCAGGAGAATGTAACTATGAGGAGCCTACCCCAGCCGGAGGTTTCCATATTGGCAAGGCGGGTGAGGCCCTGGAACTTCCTGCTGGTGCAGGAGGGCCCATTCCTGATTTACCAGCTTATATCCCTCCCACCACACCCTCGAAGAAGAGCGCTTGTGGAGAAGAGTGGTTGCCAGGGGACCGGAGGGGAGGTCTGGGGAGACTTGGGAGAGACCAGGGGCTGTGAATGGAAACACCAGGGCCGCAGGAGGCTGCTTTCCCTGGAGTCCCACAAGTGGTGGCTGGCTGGGCCCAGCCTTTCCAGCAGTTGCAGTGAGAAAAGTGGGTGAAGGTGACAGCAAGCGCCTGGCTTCCCAGGTAGACACTACGTGACTCCTGGCATGTTGAGTGTGTGTTTCCTGGGCGACAAGCTGCGCCAGGGACAAGGAAAGGAGTGTGACAGGAATGCAAGGGAGGGAGGAGGTAGTGTCATTGGCTGGCCGGCCACTTCCCATGCCGCTCCTGTACTCGGCCGGCACCCTGGGCCTGCTCAGCACCGGCCCCCACCCTGGAGGCAGCAATGTATTTCTCTAGCATCCCCATCAGTTTCTCTTTGCTCTTGGGTGGGGTGGGGAGAGCCCCTGCTGATGAGCCTGGGCCCCCCGGTGGCCAAACCCTAGGTGGGCAGGCTGGTGCCAGGGGAGGCCAGGACTCAGCCCTTGCCCAGGGTGTGCCAAGGCGCCAGCAACAGGGAACTGCTGACAGTGGTCTGGGCTGGGGGACTCCAGGATTCCAGTTCTTTCTCCAGGGCAGCATCTGGCTGCAAGCTGCCCTCCCCAGGTGGGCAGAGCCTGACCTTTTTCAGTTCAAGGGGGGCTGTGTGGCCCTAGTCTCCAAGGGCGGGGAGGGACACCCCAGACGATGCTCTGGGAACTGGCAGGGGGGGCTAACAGGGGCTGTCTTCTGGGGGGGGGCCCGTGCTTCTGGCCAGACGCTGAATGCAGTGCACTGGGAACACTTTGTTCTGTCACACCCCCTCTCCGGTTACCCCTAGGCCATCTGTTTTCTGAAACGAGTGACTGGGAAAGCAACAGGCCTTTAAGGCCTCTAGAACTCTGTGGGCAGGTCTATGAGTTGGAGATATGCAGAGGAAAGCTGCGAGCTAGGGGAAATACTCTCCACTTCTCTGACCAGGAAAGATACTGCCCCCATTCCCAACCTAGGCAGTGCCCCACCCAGAGCTCTGGGAACCCAGGAACACCTTTCTTCTTAATGCTGTCTGGCCAGCACTGAGCGGGCCTGGGGGAGCGGGGTCAAGCCCACACTGCTTTCTGCTTCATCATCTCACTGCATGGGTGGTGGCACTCGGTGCAGGCCACTGCACAGTGCTGAGGTGGCCTCCAGGTGGCCTCTCCCTAAGCAGCCCAAGGCCAGCTGACCTACACACCCCCCAAAAGCTGTGGCTTTGACCTGGGCAGGCGCTGGCACCCTGAGTAGGGCTGAGCTGCCATCAGAGCCAGGGGTGCCTGGTGGTCAGGTCTCTTGGATTCAGGGTGGGAGGGTGGGACCTGAGCTCCGAGGCTGCTGGGTGTGGAGTGACCATGGTGGGCTGTGGCTGGAGGAGGCCTGGGGGCAGAGGGGCAGTGGAAGCTAGGCAGCCGGGCTGACCTGGCAGCTCATGAAGGCCTAGGCGCAGTTCTCAGCGCATCACTGGCTGGTCCAGCACCAAAACCTTCAAAGCATTTGCCTTTCTGGCAGGGCCTGGGGCAGAGCTGCGGCTGGGCCGGGAGAGGCCTCAGTGCGCAGGGGAATAGAAGTTCCAGATCTGCATCCAGAGGCGATTTTCCCAGGCTCCTTCCTCCCACACAACGGCTCCCTCCCTTGGTTCTGGAGCTGGATCAGGCCCTTCCCGCCAAGTCCTCACGGCTGCACAGCTCAGCCCCAGGCTGGGCTGCTCCCGTCTGGGGAGCAGAAACCCGGGCAGAACCCAGGACAGACAAAGGCTTATTAGTTGCAGCTCAAGTACCCTGCCGCCAAGGATGGCTCCCAGTCTACCGGCTGCTAGAAAGGGCTACTGAGCTGGGAGGCCTGAAACGGCCCCACTTCTATGTGAGCCTGGTCAAGTCTCATCCATCTCAGAGCAGAGGCTTCTGGGCTGGGGAAGAGAGCGCAAATGGCAAACAGCAGTGAAGCGCACCAGGACTGAAGGCCACCAGTGAGCACCCCTAGCGCAGGGTGAGAGGGAGCCTGGAGCCTCTCCTAGCCCAGCCCCAGCTCCCCTCTGCCTGTGCACTGTGGATTCAGCTTCCTCCCCCACGCAACCTTTCACTAGACTTGCTGACAGGAACAAAACGGACTGCTTTTGAGTTTTACCTCTTTTCATTTCCTTTGCCCTCCCTCTGGAAGTGGTTTTAATGAGCAGTGAAACGGCTCAAAAGCAATCAGGAGTAAAGTGTCGGGATAATTAAACTGTCTTCCCTTTTCCCATTGGACCTTAATGCTCGGGCCTGGCTGCCCGGAGCCTGGGGCCTCTGCATGGCCGGCAGGGCTCTGCCTCCACAGTGCCCAGGCCTTGCCTCCTGCTCCTCCTCAGGGTCCTGGAGCATCCAGATGGAGAGAGGCAACACCCTGGTGGTGCTGCGCAGCCTGCTCTGGCCAGGTCTCACCTTCTACCATGCTCCTCGCACCAAGAACTATGGCTACATCTACGTGGGCACTGGCGAGAAGAACATCGACCTGCCGTTCATGCTGTAGGAGGGCTGCCTGGGGAGTCTGGAGAGTCTAAACAGTATTTTCATAAAGTCCAGTGAATTTGGTCTGTTTGTTCTGTGCTGCTGCCTCCCCTCATCTCCACCTCCATCTGGTGTCCAGGCTGAGGAGAGGCCCAGCTCAAATAGAGCAAGTGGCAGAGGGTTGGAATGTGCTAACGAGAGAGAAAGGTGGGAGGAAATGGCAGGGGGGAGGTGACAGCCAGGAGCCCTCTGAGGAGGGCAGCTTCCTGGACTCAGATGAGAGCTGCACATGGGCCAGGCAGCCTAACTTACCTCCTCCTTGCAGCCCTCCTGGCCAAAAAGCTAACAGCTGTCAATAGAGAGGAAGGGAACCTGTTTGGCCCGTGAACTCCCCTGTTGCATTCACGTGGCCCATCACAAGAGATCAGTGACTTAATGCTCAGTAACTGGCCGGAAACGGGTTGAGCCCCCCGCACTTCCCAAGCAGTGGGCGCACACCCAGTGGGTGAGTACAAGCCTGGTTTATAACATTCCTGTGGGCAAAGCTCCTGTCCACCAGCAATGAGCCCAGGCCAGTCACAAGACCACAGCAGCTGCCTGGGGACTCGACTGCCCCACCTGCACCCAGCGCCCAGCTCTGTTGCAGAGCAGGCCCAGGGCACTAGTGTTGGACCTGCTAGCCCTCGTGCCATCCACGTTGGAGAAGCCGGGCCACCCTGGTGGGATGGGGCGGGAGTGCAGGATGAGCTCACGGCCGGCTCTCGGGAGGCCGTGCTCTCAGTCAGTGATACAGCACCAAAGGCCTGCTCGCGTAGGAGACGTTGTCCTTCAGGAGGGGGGACCCCACGGCCATGCGCACCTTGTTCCAGCGGTGGCCTTTGTTGTAGATGGGCTTGACGGAGCGGGGAGACCAGCGGGTGAGGTACCTGTGGAGCGAGGATGAGAGGTGGCTGTGGGACCGTGGGCATGGCCTCCTCAGGCCCAAGCCGCGCTTGGCCAACCAAACCCTTTCACCAGTTTTCCTTTCTTGAGAAGGGCTTTTCCTGGGAGCAACTGCTGAATATGCTGTAAACAGATGGGCTGGGCTCCTGCTGCCGCAGGTGTGTGTGGCCAGGGTCAGGCAGCACAAGGCCACACGCTTCCTGGATCTTTATGAGTCATCAGTGTTTGTGTGTATTTGCTGGGGGAGGAGGTGGAGGAAGAGGCTGCTCAGAGAGCAGATCATCCGTCTGTGGCCCAGTCACGGGGAGAGGAGAGGCTGATGTAAGGGCCTGGAGGAATCCTTCCCTCTCCCCCACTTGGCTCACTCTGCCACCCCAGCCTTCAGGGAACAAGCCTAGGCAGCCATAACTCGTAGAGGATCCCTGCCCCTCACCCAACCCATGATGGGGGCCAGGAAGGTTCTTGTAAGTAGGAGGGGGTGGGGTGGGGAAAGATGGCTGCCACCCATAGTCCTTTTGCCTCCTTTGGGGATGGCAGCAGGGCCCTGATAATTCCCGGAAAAGTGGCTCATGCCGGCTGGGACTGGGGTTTACTCCGTCCAGAACGAAACTTGGATCCTGTCCAGAGAGGCCCACCCTTCGTCCTGAAAGCTCAGCCATGGCAGAGGCCAGGATCCTCCCCTGCTTCCACACTAGGTTAGGGCTCAACCCAGCCGCCTCTAGAGACCCTCAAATGAGAGGTTTTAATTAAAAAAATTAATAACCATGGCTGAAAATTTTTAGCTAAGAGTGAAAAAATGACTGCTGATTTATACATTTCAACTGAGCTCCCCTGGACCTGTGTCTTCTGCTCTGAGCTTTGAGAGGAAGTAAAAGCTGTGGGTGGTATTGGCCTCCATGCCACGTGCGAGGTGGGCCAGCAGGAGAGGGCTTCCCCATGTCCACTGTGGCTGTCAGTGCCCCAGCAGGGAGGCCTCTGTGCAGTAGGCTGGCCCCAGGGATGCCTTTGGTGGTGCTGGGACCTGGCAGGCCCCTGTGCTGGCATTTCCCAGGCTTCAGAAGGGTGGGTGAAGAGGTGGGGTGTGGGAGCAGCCTCCCCCAAAGGGTTGCTCCTTGGGTTTGAAGACCCCAGATCCCGAGGCTCACCAGGCTCTCCATAGTTGCTGCCCTAAAGGCTCCCTGCCCCTCCCACCCTGGAGAGACCCCAGGGAAGCTGGGATTCAGCTGGCCCTGGGCCTGATGCTTGTGCCACAAGGAGCAGCCACCTGGCAGGGGAGGGGGCTGAGGGCCTCTGGACGGCTCTCTGGGAACACTCCAGCTCTAAGAACCAAGGCTCCTTCCTCCTACCTCTCCTGAAGGAGTGGGGAAGGAGGACGCATGGCTCCCCCGGGCCTGGCCGGTGCATGGCAGCTCAAGGACCTCTGGATGGAATCATAAAGTCCCTTGTAAGGAATCAGCCTCCCATGTAGCCAGGACTCCCTCTCCTCCCCAGGGTGGCCTTTGCAACCCAAGAGCCCCCACGCATCATCAATCCGGTGTCACGTTAAAGGACACCGGATATATGGGAGGGAGCCTGGCTTTGCTTCAAAGGCCTGAGGGAAGGATGGATTGTGTCCTTAGGCCTGCTGCTTGTCTCTTAACGAGTCAGGGTGGGGGGGCTCAACCCCCAAAAGGTCCGCAGCACATTTGGGAAAGACAGGAAGAGGTTAATATGTCCCGTTCCTCTGGGGCTGCTGGCAGATGGCCCAGCTAGCAGTGTGGGAGGTGCAGGTGGAGATGGGCAAGGGGCCAGGGTGTTGGTGAGGCGTCAGTGAAGACCCAGCTCTGGCCCTGCACCCCCAGCCCAGCAATCCATGGCTAGTATTTGCCTGGCCTCTCATCCTCCATGCCTGGGTTCTGTTGGGGATCAGCCTAGGAGATTTGCTGGGGGTGGGGTATCTTGCTTTGCTTTAACCACAGAGTGCAATTCCAGTGGCAGCGGGACAGGCTGAAGGCAGGGCGTTTATTGATACGATACGGGAGAACAAGAAGAAATACCAACATCGATTTTACAGACCTGGATCTACTCTCAACCAGGGGGTATTATAGTTCTAGGAGTATGTGAGTGTGGTAATGTCAGAGACAGCTGTTTAAGTGTTAGACAGGAATCTACTTCTACACCAGAGGGGGCCACCCTGCTTAGGCTGAAAGGCAGACTGACTGATTCTAGGACCTAGGGGACTTCCTCTCCTCCTCTATAAAACCTCAGGACCTCATGGGATACCATGTGCAGCTGTGCAGGTCGTTAACTGCACAACTCTAGGGAGCACCATTCACAATCTAGTCTACCTGGATGCTGCCTTAAAGTTTTGCAGTGTACGATTTGCGCAGCTATGTACAGTGGCCCTGCCCCAGACAGCCTTCCCATTTCTATTTCTAAGGCCTCATTTTGCCCTTTAATAACCCCAGTGCTATTACAGAAAGTTTGCAGAAGTGCTCTGACATTCCCATAGCAACTCAGTATGATGTCATAAACAGAAGATTAGCACATTCTAATGCCCAACAACGACCTTCTTACCCTTCTTACCCCTGTGCTAAGTGCCCTACTGGGGAGGGACAAGGAAAGAGGCTGAGGCCGGCAGGGGAGAGTAACAGAAGCGTACACAGTGGTCGGACTGATGGGGTGGGTGCTTAGGCTGGAAGGGATGGAATGCTCCAGCTTTCCTGAACTGTGGAACGAACTCCAGGAGAGAGCCTCCCCAGCCCAGGTTACCTGCTTACCTGTTGAGTTGGGGTTTGCTCTTTGGAACAAATCCTTCTGGAAGCTTAGGTCTGTGATTTGGGAGCAGACCTGAGTGGAGAGAAAAGCATTTAAGGGGATGGTCTCTGCAGCTCCCTGTGTAGCTCTTGGGGGCTGGAGGGAAAGCCCAAGGGGGTGGGAGGTTGGCACTAGGGGGTGAGTATAATGAAGCCTCTGGATACCCATTGCCCTTTCAGGAGGGGCTGGAACACGGGGCAGCTGGAGGGTGGAAATGGTGCCCACAGCCCGCTTCTGCCCCTCTTAGCCCAAGGTGCTTTCTACCTGCTCGGTGGGCCATCTTCACACACTCCTCAATCTTGCGGTGCTCTTCCTGGCACAGGCCCGTGACCCTTCGGGGCAGCATGCCCCCGTGTGGCCGGATGAACTGACTGAGCAGCAGAACATCCTAGTGGAAACGGAAAACAGGAGATGAGGGTCCTCTGGACAGGCACTTGCTGCTGGGGAGCCAGGGCTGAGTGGCCTCCGGGGGAGGCTGCCAGAGGCTGAGGCTCCCCCGGAACAGACCTGAGGCCACTCCCTCCCCACAGAGCTCTGCACGCGGGCCTGCTATCTCCACCCTAACAAAGGTTCAATCCCAACTTAGCAAGATTTCCTGACCCCATTACCAACCCCAAGAGTCCTCTCAGCTCCTCCATGAGATAAGTCTTCCGATAGACTAGGTTAGAGAACAGGAACTCTTCAAGAAGGTTAACAAGATTTCATGCACCCACGGTATCTTTCCTGGTGATGAAAGGTGTGTTCTCCTCCTTGGGTGGCGTAGGGGGTATGTCATGTACTTCTGCACAACAGGGAAAACCTGTACCATTTCCGCCCCCAGAGTCTACATGCCACAGCCCAGAAGACCCACAGAGAGCCCCTCGACCTTGTGCCATGCCCTCTGAAGCCCCAGGCAGCAACGAGCTGAGGATGGGGCCAGGTTGCAAGGTTAAATCCCACATCTTCTAAGCCCCCTGTGACCAGATGTAAATGGATTCTTGGGCTTCCTTTGAACCATCAGACTGCTTTGGATGAGTCAAGGAGAGAGTCAAGAATTAAGAATCAGAATCAAGAGAGACCACGTCCCCTCCCAACTCTCACAGCATGGCTGAGAGGGTTAAAGAAAAGTTGCCCACCTGACCCAGAGGGGCCTGGCATGCCTATCTCCATGGTCCTGGTCCTCAAACTGACTCGCTGCCCTGGCAGGTACCTCGCTGTGTAACGGCAGGTTTGTTTTAATCACTGGAAAGCTCCCGGGGGACCCAGGCCCCCAAATGCCACCCCTGTAATCTCCAGACTCTGATGAAAAGAACTTGGATTGGATTATCCAGGGATAATACACTGGTCTCACAGCCCCAGTGCCCCCACTGCAGGCTGCCAAAAAGGCAGACAGCTTTGTGCAGCTCAAAGTGGCAGTGCCCTGAGTGGAAAGGGGTAAAAGGAAAACAACTTCTTCAGCCTTTACCTTGGAGGGGACTGGATTTCTTCTGCTTGATAAACAGAGCCAAGTCCATTTCCTGGAAATGGCTCGTAGGAAGAGTGCCCCATGGTGATCAGGCAGGTGTGGGGTTCACCTCTCTATTCACAGCTGGGATTCTAAGTATGGCCAGGACCCCACTAACTTCCATGTCACAAGAAGCTGAGAGCAGTGCCCCGTGGCCTGCAAGTTCCCTGTTACTCCAGGTGGCCATCAGCGGAAGGGCCGGGACAGGTCAAAAGAATACCCCCACCCCCACCCCGGGGTGGCCTGAAGCCAAGGCTCCCAGCCCAGGAGATTAGTTGGGTCATTCTGTTCAGATCCCGTGGACATGTGGCCTCTCCTGCTCTGACCACCTGACCGGGATCTCTGCCCTTAGTCATCCCATTCCACAGAGGGGCATAGGGACAACCTGCAGGTCAAACTGGCCCAGAGTCTGAATCACCTGAAACCTAAAAACAGGGTTGCTTAATGTCACCAATAGAATGCTAAAGGACAAGTATGGATTTCTCCAGGGCTGCGTCCTTTCCCCCAGGCCCGCCCCATCTCTAGACATGATATAGAGTAGTAGCTGGGATCATAGGCTCTGCCTGGGTTTTGTAGCCCCAGAGTGTGCATCCCAGCTCTGATACTTACTAGCTGGGTGGGTGATCTGAGGCAAGTTCATTAACTTGTTCATTAACAAGGTCATGCCTCAAATTTCCTCATCTGTAAAACAAGGATGAAAATAGTACCTACTTCACAGGGATATTGGGAAAACTAAGTGAATTATGCCCCATAGGTGCTTACACACAGAGCAGCACCCCGTACAACTCACCTATTGTTGTTCACTCTTGTCATCTCTCTGTGAAACAACAGCTCTAGAAGACCTACAGCAAACAGGGGTCTCTGTAGCTCCAATATGGAAAGAGAATGATATATCCCCAGATCATAGTAAGGACTCTCCAGAGATGTCCTCATTATAAAAGGAGGAAAGCCAAGCTCAGATTCTGATTCCACCCCCCTGGGAACACAGCCCTACGAGACTGGGCTCCAGGGCCCTGGTGGTCTGAATCGACCGCAACCAGACCATGAACTAAGTCAGTGACTCTCCACCCTCGCTGCACATTAGAATCACCTGGGGAGCTTTAAAATATAATGATGGCTGGGCTCCACCCCAGGCCAACAGAAACATCTGGAGGTGGAGCCTGAGCATTTTTAAAAGTGGACAAAATGCTTCTGTCTTGGTGGTTCCATGAGATGCTGCTTAAGCCCACAGGGAACACGAGCTCCAAGACGCACAGACATGTGTGTCTGTGCCCAGACTCACCTCGTAGTTATACTTGTGTTTCAGGTTCCAGCGGCAGATAGGGCACTGGCCGGAGGGGTTGGGGGGATTTGGACTTTCCTTGGGAGTCCCTGTGATTCGACCTTCAATCTAGAAGGCAGAGAAAGAGAGCCTGTGAGGGAGAGGGCTGTGCAGAGCCTCTCATCCTCAAACAACCCCCCGAGTGGTAGGAGTGCTGGTGAGACTTCATCTCTGGGGGCCTCAGGCGAGTAGCTAATGGGTCTCTCTGCCTGAATTGTGGTGCTGATTCCATAGCTGCTGGACAATGGACCTTGGAGTAGCCACAGAGATGGGTTTGATGGTCTGCAAGGGTAGTAGAAACTGAACTTAATGCTGGTGGCAAGAGGGAGGGGTTTGCTCTATCAGCTGAATGCTACCTTTCCTTCCTCAAAAAGACAAAAACTCCAGAACATTATGCTTCCCTCTCTCTCCTTTGGGAAAAAGCAATAAATGCACATGGTAGAAAGTTTCAAACTGTGCAGGGATGTGGTGTCGAAAGGAAGTCTCCCTCCCATCCTGCGTGTCCTTCTCAGAGGAAACTGCAGTTTCCAGTTTTATCTGACAGAGGTAAGTTTTTGCCAGTGGCTCTCAACCAGGCAGGGTTGCCTAAAAACAGGGTCCAGGGGACACTGGACAATGTCTGAGACATTTCTGATCATCCCCACGGGGGGATGGAGTGCTACTGGCCTCTAGCAGGGAAGGTGCTCACCACCCTACATGCACAGGACAGCCCTCACTCACAACACAGAACCAGCCAGTCTAAAACGCCAGCAGCACCAGGCTGAGAAAGCTGGTCTAGGCCTATACAAGCAGACAACTGTGTGCTCTCCCCTCTCCCCCCCCTCTCTAAAAACACAGAGGGGAGGATACATTCCCCTGCCCTCCTCCTCTTATCACTCTGGATTCCACCTCTCAAACCGTGCTGAGGCCACATGTGAAGTGACCTCCTCCATGGCTGCTGTATCCTGTGACACAGCCTTGGAATTACTAAGCTCAATAAACCAATGATCTGGGCATCAGCTCCAATTGCAAGAAGGGGAGTTTAGAAAGCCTTGCTGATTGAGGCCACAGATTGTGTGATGTTGGGACAGGTCTGAGAGACTCTGGGAGGGAAGCAACACTGTCTCCCAGGGAAGAACTGGCAGAAGGCAAAGGGGGCCAGAAGCAAGGCTTGGCCGTGCAGGGTGCTGTTACTACCCTTCTGCCAAGGCCACCACAGCTATGCCAGAAAGGGGAAAGTGCGCTAGGGAAAATGTGCAGGTACATGGAAGGACTTGGGAGGGGGTCAAGGTGGGCCTGGTGGGGGAGAGCTAACACTTATTGACTCCCCACTATAGGCCTGGCTCTGTGCTAATAATGGGCCACATGTATCATCTCATTTAACCCCACAACCTAGTGAGGGCAGAATCATGATCTTATTTTACTGATGAAGAAAGTGAGACCCCGGAGAGTAATACCCAAAGTCAGCCATGGCAGCGCCTCTCCAGGCATGGCTGGGTTACCTCCCCCAAGGGCTCTCATGGGGCCACATACTTCTGTGTTAATTCCACAAATAGCAAATTCATGCCCCACAGGAAAAACACTCTTCACACTCAAAAGCCAGACGTGCTTCTGTCCACCAGCATGGAGTTTAAAGGGTGAATACTTGTTTTGGCTTTAGATAAGGGAACCAAAAAAGGTGCCCTAAGGGAATGGGATCCCCCTAGAAAGAACTGTTTTGGGGCTAAGGGTAAAAAGGCTGAGGGCGTGTTCTGGGGAAGACCCAAAGACGGAACCCTAAGGCTTGTCCTGGGGATAAGAAGGCCTTAGGGAGGACTGGTCTTGACTGGCCGCCAGAGGGTTAAATCCCTGCTTGACATGGAAGCTACAGAGGCTTCTGGGAACTTGGTGGAGTGGTTGAGGATTTCTTGGAGGCGTGGAAGGCCGTGTGAAAACAACGTTGTCTTTTAGGGATTATAGGATAATCTAGGCCCCATGACTCCCAGAGGAAGGGAGGTGAGATAGGCCCAGTGAGGGAGGGGGGAGTAGGTGGGTGAAGAACTGTGCTAGCTTTCTCACCAACAGAGAAGACAGGGTGCCAGCTATGAGCCCAGGGCCCAGAGAGTGTCACCTTCTAACTACATCACTGAAGGAGTAGTAGCTTAGTCATTCTAGGCAGAAAGGAAAGATCCAGGCTCCTCGCCCGGGGTCTACTCTCTCTAGTCTTGTCATTACCTTAGTTTTCCCCTTTGGAAAACTGACTTATCACCCGCCAAAGAACATATCAGCAAATACCTATGAGCTCTTGTCATACAAAGGGCCACTTTAATCAAGTAACAGATGTCTTAGTCCAGGCACAGCAACTGTTCCTGATTAACCACACTCTCACACACAGGTTGAAAATAGTAGACTGTGGGATTTATGGTCACAGAGGGAGCAGATTCTGAAGCCAGGAGTCCAGTTGGGGCCTCCCACCCTCCCTCAGAGGAGCAGCCAGGCAGCTCCAAGCATTAAAGATGTTAGAAGTGGCCAACTCGACGATACTTACTATAGTTGTCTTCCCTGCTTGGATCTCCACCACTACAGAGATAAAGGGGAAAAACTAGGTCAGCCATTTAATAAGGAACAGGGAGTTTCAAGTAACAGCTCAAACTACATGCAGAAAAACGGAGCCCTCTCTCTGCACTCTCCCACAGCCCTGACCTGGAAAAGGAAGTATGCAGGGTTCACCTCCCAGTGCCAAGGCTCTGTGCCCTGGAGGATGGGCAGGGGCAAGCCCAGATGCCCACATCATATTATCTGTTTGGGATTAAGGGTCTCCACACTGTTTCTGCCTTTCTGAGATTAATCTTGGTTCCATCCAAGGTACTTGGCAAGACCTTGCCCTACTGTGGCTAGCAACAATGGCCTAAGAGATGAGGGTTGAAGGTGGGGGGTGGGAAGTGGGCAGAAGCCGCTAAAAGACCTTCAAAAATACCCATCGCATATGTTCTTTCATTAGGAGAACCAGACAAATATGGTTCCTGACCTTGACGAGTTTGCAATCTAAGATACAGCACTGAGCTAACACTGCTCCAGGGGTCCCACGGTGGCTAGGTAATGAGACCAGTTCACTCCTAAAACATCCTGAGAGCCTTGTGTACAAGCTGTACAAGGGCAGCTGTGCGAGTCAAATCCTCTCCCTGTAGGGGTGCATTTTGTTATCCACACCGGAGAGGGGTGATGGGAGAGGTGGGAATGAGGGGCCTGCAGATATGGGGTCCAGGCAGAACTGCAGAGAGTGCTGCAGTTCCGCACTGAGAGGGCCTCCCTCAGCTCTTCGCTGAGGCAGTCAGAAGAGAACCCGAGGGCAAGACAATTAAGCCGCACGCACACAGGCACGCAAGCCAGGCTGTACATATTTCCTCTTACTTAACCAGGATGCAGAAAGACAACTTCAACAATATCCAAAGGAAGAACCAAGCTAATAACCCACATTCGGCAAATAGAATCAAATAGAAAGTTCTTGGAGATTCTCCCTGGTCTCCCAGTTTCTTTAGAGAAAGAAGCCATGGCTTTTAGCATAGGAACTCATACCACAGATGCTCCATAAAGGCTAGGGAGCAAAATACTTCTCATAATGCCCTTCTGACTGCTAACTACTGTAACAGAAAACATGAGTGCACATACTAGGCTGCAAACTGTCTCCCCAAATAGTAAAACCATATTTTAACAGTAGCTTGGCTACCACAATTCGTTCTACTCAGCCCTAGCCAGATTAGAAAGAGCCTAAGGTTAACTTTGTGAATCTAATGAAAGTTACGGACCTTGCCCTGGAAACGCTTCCATAAGTGTACACACAATTAGACATGGATTACAGGAAGCTCACACACCCCTACAGCTACGCACCTAAATGGTAATACTGGTTTTCCCTCAGGGATGGGAGGAGGTGATTTTCTGAAGTTTCTAAAATAAACATGTACTGCCTTTGCAATAAAAAATAAACAGTAAAAAGAGAGAACGAAAATGTCTAAGAAAAAAAAGTGAGGCAATTCTAACCCACCCGGAGGCCCACAGCAGCATCTGTGATCACTGAGCTTTGTGACTGACACCAAACTGGACACAGATTGCCTGGAATTGTCCCCCGTTTGTTTTCTGGGCAAGGCCATTCATAAAGACTCATTACTTCAACCAACCAACCTGAGAGCCTCTCAACTTCAACTCCACACACACAAAGGAGTAACAATGGCCAGAAAGGCCCCGAGGCTTTCTCCAGAGAACACTGTATACTAATCAATTCAAAGACAAACTAGGTTTCTCTCCCTCAGAGAAAATGTGTCACCGCAAAGATCAACTTGTTTCAAAGAGATACCAGCCTAAATGGGATGTGGGTGAGACTCAAACTGGTACTCAGTCTGGTGGCCAGCACAGCTGCAGGGAGATGGTCACTGCACTGTGTCAGCTACAAAAGTAGGGAGGCAGAAGGACGCAGCCCTAGCCCAGCAGGGCTGCCAGGCACCCCGGAAACTTTGCAAATTTGCAAAAACCAAGTTGGAAGAGGGACGGAGGGTGACCCAATCTGAGCAACAACAGGTGGGGGGCGAGTTTTTAAGAATCCGGATAGGAAACAAAAGGAGAGACCCACCCTGGTACCACTCAAGTCAGCGTGAGAACAGTGCCCTGAAACGAAGCGGACAAACATGTGCTTCCCCTCTAGGTGGAGGCACTTGGGTCCTAACCATCAAGTAAACAAGTCTAGCAAAACACACATCACTCCTGGCAAAGAACCAAACCCTGAAGTCATTCCACTGGCCCCTGGAAGAGAGATCAAAGCCCGTAGCAAGCTCCACTGTTAATGAGCTCCCCACACAGCAACTCTGAGCTAGTGAATCATCTCACTATAAGTCAGTGGGTAAAACAATAGGCAGATGCTTATCTAATAGAGACAATTCGTCAAATGAGAAGGAATGACGGGAGAACTCATACAGGACAGAGATTGGTCAGGGCGGTGTCTCAGTGCAGGGGCAGAGGGCCCACCGGAGCCTGAAGAGGCCCTAGGAGATTTCAAGTCTCTGAAAACAGGAGTTAGGAATCAAAATAGTATTGCTTTTCAGCATGCATACAAAAACATGTCAAAACCAAACAAAACCTGATATCCATTTGTTCCTGGCCTCCTCTCCATTCAACAGAAGTGGGGGTGGCTAAGAAAAGCTGGACTAAAAAACTGTTAGTCACTAACTGAAAACTTGTTTAGGAAAAGATGGAATTGCTCTTGTGTTCTGAGATATGGCTGTATCAAGTAAACTAAGGAAAGATACGAAGCAGTTTCCTAAACTAGAATTAAGGGCCAAAATCTTCTAAGATAGGCACTTCTCATACACATCAAATAATCTGTGCCATAGGAGGCAACACATTTGCTGAGTACCCATGGAGTATACAGCCGGGCTCCACCCACTATGGAGAGCTCCAGCCTACTAGGAGACACAGTCTTTGCCCTAGAGGAGAAAAGAGAACTAAACCAAGCAAGGGAATCTCACTCTAACAAAGTCCATGCCTCATAAAGAGGTCCTTTGAGTACTTCAGTAAATACTCACCTAGGATGGAGTCCAAGATAACTGAAGTGTGTCTAGAGCAAACAGCATCGAGGTGAGATTGCAGTGAACACAAAAAGACCTCAATGGCCACATAAACACAGCCACAGTGAACTGCAGCAGGATAAAGACCCAGCTGTTTAGTAAAGGAGGAAGTGAGGAGAGCAGAATGACGAGGAGTGGAGGGCACTGCTGCAGGAAGTGCCCAGAGACCAAGGTCCTTCTTGGAAAGGATCCATGGAAACCAAGTCCCAAGTAGAGTATGAAGGGACGGAGTAACCGAATGGCAACGTGGCTAAACGGCAGCACCAACAATCTTCAACAATCTTATGTAGGGTCAGGGAGTAGAGCGCATGTTTGGGAAGTATGGCCATTGACTACTTCTCTCAAACTCCTTCCTCGCTCAAGCTCTGCTCCCTTCTGTTCATCTTTAATTCTGCCACTAAAGTTTTCTGATTCTCTCATCACCTACCCCTTCCTTTTCCCTTGGACCTCTGAGGGAATGTCTCTCTGCACTATCCTTCAAATGAGGAGTCTTACTGCTACATAAAAATCTCCTTCCACTAGAGGTTACTCTGGACTATGTCTTTTTTTTTTTTTTTAATATTTATTTATTTATTTGGTTGCACTGGGTCTTAGTTGCGGCAGGTGGGCTCCTTAGTTGCGGCTCGCCAGCTCCTTAGTTGCGGCACGTGGGCACCTTAGTTGTGGCATGTGAACTCTTGGTTGCAGCATGCATGTGAGATCTAGTTCCCTGGCCAGGGATCGAACCCGGGCCCCCTGCACTTGGAACAGTCCTAACCACTGCGCCACCAGGGAAGTCCCTGGACTACGTCTTTTGAATTCTTTAAAGGCCCCAATTTGTTCACTCCTCTCTCAAAGCTTTTACCTATAAGAATGCCCATCCTGCCAGGCATATCCTTGTCTGAAATGCTAAGTCCTCCAGAAACCTCCCTTAGGAAAAGATGAAGAAAATTCCCTTCAGCCTTTATTCCTTTTCAACACACTCTGCTCTGAGGGTCTGATAGATCATTACTGTTAATTCAGATAGTCATATGTGTTTATTTTTCTTGTTTTAAATGCATTCCTTCACAAGGGCTCTAAGAGTGAAAAGGCAGGAACAAGGTCTAACCTTTGCTAGGTCTGACAGTGTCAATCATGAAACTAAATGGTCTCCAGCAAGTTAACTGACAAGAGCTTTCAGGGAAGGGAGGGAACCATGCAGAAGCCCTGCTATGGAATACCAAGGTGATGGTATTGGAGGGAAAAGTGCTGGCTGTTCTTCCAACTCTACTACTTACTAGCTGTGTGATATTGGGCAGCTACCCAACACCTCTGGACCGGATTTCCTCATTTGTAAAAATGCCTGTAATATTCACCTTTAAGGATTGTTGAGAAGACTGAATAAGTGTACGTGGGAAACCTAGCAGTGTTTGCAGCAGGCACTTAGTAAACCACAACTTCCATTTTTTGTCTTCCTTTAGTCTTGCTTCTTCTGTAATTATCTTTTTTGGTTTTGTGTGTCCCTCTGTCAAACTTCAGACCAGGCTTTCTCAACAGCAGCAGGATCAGTATTTCAGGCCAGGTGGTTCTTTGTGGTGGAGGGCTATCCTGTGCACTGGAAGATGCTTAGCAGCACCCCTGGCTTCTACCCACCACATGCCATGAGCACCAGCTGTGACAACCAAAAATGTCTCTGGACATTGCCAAATGTTCCCTGAGGGACAAAACTGCCCCCAATTGAGAATCACTGCTTCAGACAGAGAGATTCTATAGGCAGGAGGAGTGGTGCTGAGTGCCCATGAACTCTGACTAAAATTAAGGAAGTACTATCTGATACTCTGAAAAGTAGAATGCTTGAATATTTTCAGCAAGACACCCACTTTCCTCTCCATGACTTTAAATTCTATGTGTACAATATTATTTGTGTGTCAAATATACCAGCTGGGACCAGTCAAAATTAGCTTTATGTGTAATTCTTTATGCCTTACACATAATGGATAGAATATCAAGGTTTTTTTGTTTTTTTTTTTCATTTAAAGGCTTTGGAGATAGATGGTTCTCAAGAAAAATATAAAATATGGTAATGCCTTCATGTAAGATCACATAAATTCAATTATTTAGCCTTTAGGTCTGACAGTAACACAGAGAAGCTACCAGGTATTTATGGCAAGGAAGACTTCAAACACCCATCTCATCATACAGCCCAGCATTTCACAAACTCTCCAACTGAAAAATTCTAATCTCAAATATTCCTTTGTAAAAAATCAAAACTCTTCCGCTTGCTTATCCTCTGGGGACATAGCAAAAAACTGTTTTCAACTTTTGATTTCATAAAGGATAAGTAAATTGCAGCCGTTAGTGTTTGACACTTGGTAGACGCCCTCAAAAATGTTATGGGCGTATGCCTGTTTTGCAGCATGGGAACAGATGGAACACCTTATCCAAGACACCTCTTTGTTGTCTTTCTTTATCAATGAATTAGTTTATCTTATGCTAACCAGGCAGTATCTGGATTTTGTTGTTCTTTCTAGCAAATGTTCCATCTTCCCTTCATAGCTAAATTTTTCAAACACACCTATTCATTTCTTCATGAACCATCTCTCTCATTTCCCCAAACTGGGTTCCTTGTATGCCACTCTATTGAAATTGCTGTTTGAAAGCTAAAAAAAGACACCTTTTCTGAGACAAATCCAATGCTCTCTTCATTAGGCTCTTCTTTTTGGACTTTTATGGTCCCCCTGGCAAAAATGATCTCTATTTTCCTCTGGATTCTTCTCAGCTTTAGTTAAAGGATATGCTGGTCAATACTACACCAGATCTTAAAAACACACACTCACACACACACAAAACCACTTCACTTCTATTGCACATCACTCATCCTTTCCTGCTTCCAGCAGTGCACAAAGACTATGTCCTGAAAGACCTCTTCACTCTCCCAGATTCCATCCTTTTATGAGCCTGTTAAAGACACGCCCCCTTCATGAAAACTTCCAATTCGGTTTGCTGTTGCCGGTAACCTAATCTCCCTGTACTTCCGCATGTAAATACCTAATACCTAACTTGCATTTATTGGAGTGTATCATATCATCTTATTAGAACCTAAATTCTCAGGAAAAGGGTTATATTTTTTTTTCTCCAGAATCCCTTAACAGCTTGAAGTACAGCACTTGGCCTTCAGTAAGCTCTCGGTGCAATACTAGAATCAGACTGCTTTTCCATACTTAAGATTAATGAAAAGCAAAACCACCATCCAGCATATGCCTCTGTTTCAACTGTTCAATGGTCTTTCCACCTTAGCTTCCACTTCTCAGACTAGCGGCCCAGGCAGAAAAAGCTGCCATCAGATTACAGCATTTTCAGATGAGAAACTGGAAAGGGAGGCCCGGGGGAGGTTATCCAGATGTCCTTCCCCGATGGCGCAGGAATTCTTTAATGAAGGAGGCGGCGATTCGGCGAATACGGAACGGAGAATTAACACGCAGACCCTAACCAAAAACTTTCCTGAACCCTGGGAGAGGTTTCTCTTCTGCCCCTGCTAACTAAGTAGGCTTTTCTCTCCGATCTCCATCCCCCTCCCCCGTCCCCACGCATGAGGACAATCACGATGGGTGGGAGGTCAAAGTAACAGCATCAGGGTCTGGAAGGGAACTGCAAGCACTCTCGGAGCCCAAGCATCTCCGGCGTTTCGGAACCGCCTGAAGGAAAGGGAGGGAGGGGAGCACGGGGGCAGAAGGAAGCAACCTTTGCTTCTCCTCTTCAACGCTGGGAGGTCACCAGGACCCAGGACTCACCTTCCCTGAACCCGCGAGCTGGAGGCCGGGCCCGGCTGGTCGCGGCCTGGCCTGCCAGGAGCCCTCTGAGCACCCGTCCGCAGCCGGACACCAGCACATTGAGGGCCACCATCTTGAAAACCAACGCTGACCTCTTGTGCACTTCCGCTTCCGGAACGGCGCGCGCGCAGCCGCAGTGGTGGGCCGGAAGCTTGCGCCCTGTGGGCTTCTAGCTCCGTTATTCTTGTCCGTTACTTCCATTTCCTCACCTCTCCCGCTTTGAGCAAAACGGTGCGGCGTTGTGTGAAGCCTGTGCTTTGTTCCGAGAGTCTAGGGAGATCTTTAGCTCCTGTCTGCCAGTCCTCGAAGTTCCCAAGGTCGCTTTCGTTCCCTGGCGGGCTTCTTCGGTAAAATCACATGCACTGCTCCTATTTCTTTAAAACTTCTTCTTCTCTTCAAGTGATGTGGATTTTCAGCTTCTTGAGGCTGGGCTTAAGTCTGTACCAGAGCAGTTGAAATGGTTAGAAACAATGGTTCTGGAACATCAGGTATCCCGCAGACCTGGGATAGAGTTAATACCACCCCCACCCCACCCCCCGCGCGTCTTTCATTCTCATAACTTGGCGCTTCCCTTTGGCCCCAGGGCCTTTGCTCAGCTATTTGCCTGCTCTGTGGCTACTGGTAAACTTATTTCTCAGGGCTCAGCTCAAACTTCACTTCCACATTAGAGTCTTTCTTAACCTCCCTGTTACTTGTTCTCAGCACCAGATACCTCTCCATCTTAGTGCCCCACTCAACTGCAATTTTGCATCTGTTTGTGTAGTATGTGTCTCCTCACCAGACTGTAAGCTCCTTGACGGCAAGGACATTGTTTTTTTTTGTTGACTCTCATAGCTCCAGCATCCATTATGCGCTTGACACATAATGAGTGCGTTATATACTTGTTGAGTGAATGGGTAGAACCTATTTTATACCGTTTTTGTGAAGATTAGGTGGGATAAAACATAAGTGCTCAATAAACGTAATTTATTAATAGCACAGTTACTGAAATGGCCTTTGTGCTAGGTGCTTTTCATAAGTTTGACATACTTGCCTAATAAAGAAGCTTGTAGTACCAGAAAGAAAACACAGCTGCCCAGTTTTCTGTCTTTTGGATTTGCAGGGTGTATAGGATATTCCCCTAGAGCTGCATAAGAAAGGAAAGCCATTCACAGCTCAATTCTTCCACATTGTGGTTAGGATGTTCTTTTCCACACCGGAAGGGGGATTTTCTAGTTATCCTACTCTAATTCAAGGATGGGAAAATCAGGCTCATTAAATGGCAGAGCACATTCCCTGATGAAGGGGAGGGAAGGAGTCCATCTGACAGTTGGGACTGCCACGCTTGTGGACTAAGAGGATGCAGAGCAGCTGCTGCATGGGGAGCTTGAGTGGTGTCACCAGAGGTGAGGAGAGTGGGAGAAACGTGGCATTGGGTTTCCTTAAAACATCAAATTCAGCAAAAACAGGTCCTGGGAAGGGGAAACTTACCAGGTCCTGGGAAGGGGAAACCCAGAGAAAGGTCAATCTCAGTGAGTGAGATGGACACATGGATTAGGAGTGGAGCAGAGGGTTTTGGTGGTATATAGGTCCAGGTGTTCTGGCCAGGATAAGGAAATCCTTGGCTGTTCTTGTAGCTTCTATATACTTTCCTTTTGTACAGTTGACCTTGAGCCCTTCCTGCTTGTGCCATACCCCTTGTTTCTTTACAAGTCCCCAACTTCTGGGGATGACTGGGACCACGGCAGTAACAGAGCCCCACCCGGGGTTTGTTTTGGACATAGTGAGCTAAAGTATTTGAGTGCTAACCCTCCCTTTGTTATCATATCCTAATTTAATATAATCAAATTTTATTTTAAAAAGCAACTTATATTTTCTACAATGACAAGTAACGTGATCATAGTAGAAAAAATATGACAATAAAGAGAAAAGAAATATCCATAATCCATAGATAAGCATTAGTTGCATTCAGCAACATGAAATAATACTGTGTATATTCTTTGTTTTGTAATATCTTATTTTTATGAATCCTTGCGTAATTAGCCCTTACATGAAAAAAGAACTCTCTGAGGCCAGATTTTGCTCCAGAGACTAGCCTTTACTTTAAAAATAAAATTGTTATTGAAGAATAACCTATATAAGAAAGTATACACATTATCAGTATACAACTTGATAAAATTTCACAAAGGGAACACATTACTCACACCAACAAGTAGAACATTCCTAGCACACCAGAACACCCCCTGGTGTCCCCTTCCAGACACTACCCCCTCAAGGGTAATCATTATCCTGACTTTTAGCACCATAAATTACTTTTTCCTGCATTTGAATGTTATATAAACAGAATCTCATGTAGCATGTACTCTTTTCTGTCTGCTTTCATCTGCTCACCAACATCATGTTTGTGAGATTCACCCGTATTGTTACATATTGTTGTCATCATTCATTCTCATTGTCGTATAATGTTCCATTGTGATTATACTACAATTTACTTATCCTTTCTTTTGTTGATAGGATTTAGATAATGTCCAGTTGGGACTGTTACAAATAGTGCTGTGATGTACATTCTTCTACATGATTTTTGTGAAGACAAGAGCAAACTTCTCTTGGGACTATATCTAGGAGTGAAACCGTTCGGTTATAGGGTATGTATATACTCAGCTTAAGTAGATTCTGCCAAACAGTTTTCCATAGTAGTTGTACCAGTTCCCAGTGTTCCACCTCCTTATCAATAATTGATATTTTTTGTGATTTTTCATCTTGGCCATTCTGGTGAGTACCTAGTAGGATCTCATTGTGTTTTTAATTTAGATTTCTCTGATGCCTAAATGAGGATGAGTCACTTTTCATATGTTTATAAGCCATCTCGATCTCCTCTGTAAAATGCCTTTTCAAGTTCTGACCCATTTTATATTGGGTTGCCTTTCTTATTGATTTGTAGAAGTTCTTTATATATTCTGGATACTTGTCCTTCATTGGATGTGTGTATGGCAAATGTCATCTGCCTCTCTGTGGGTTGCCTTTTCATTCTTCTGTATTACAGTTGACCCTTGAACAACGTGGGGGTCAAGGCACTGATCTCCACGTAGTCAGAAATCCGAGTATAACTTGTAGTCAGCCCTCTGTGTACAGGGTTCCCCCATATCCAGGGTTCTTTTGTATTCATGGTTCCACAATCGGGGAACCAACCAACCAAGGATCAAATGGTACTGTAGTATTTACTATTGAAAAAAAATCTACATATGAATGGACCCGTGCAATTCAAGCCTGTGTCATTCAAGGGTCAACTGTATATTTTTCGATAAGCATTGTTTTTAATTTTAACATAGTGTAATTTATCAGGTTTCTTTCCTTTTTGGTTGGCTTGTTTGGTTTCTTATTTAAAGTTTTTTCCTTGTCAGGGTCATGAAGATGTTCTCCTCTGTTTTCTTCCAAAAACTTTATTGTTTAACTTTCACATTAGATCTGAACTCATCTGGAATTGTTTTATTATGTGGTCTGAGATTGGGATTAAGATTCATTTTTTTCCCCCATAGCGAAATTTAACTGACCCAGCATCATTTATTAAAAATGTCATACTTCCACGGGCTTCCCTGGTGGCGCAGTGGTTGGGAGTCCGCCTGCCGATGCAGGGGACGCGGGTTCGTGCCCCGGTCCGGGAGGATCCCGCGTGCTGCGGAGCGGCTGGGCCCATGGGCCATGGCTGCTGGGCCTGCGCATCCGGAGCCTGTGCTCCACGGCAGGAGAGGCCGCAGCGGTGAGAGGCCCGCGTACCACACAAAACAAAGACAAAAACAAAATGTCATACTTCCACCCATTGCATTTTATCTGGTATAGATCTATTTCTGGAATCTCTGTTTGATCTCGTTTTCTGTTCTTTAGCACTGTTTTTGTTTTTTATTTTTAATTTAAAAAATTTTGGCCGAGCCATGCAGCATGCAAGTTCTTAGTTCCCTGACCAGGGATCAAACCTGCACCCCCTGCAGTGGAAGCACAACATCCCCTTTAGCACTGTTTTAAATGGCTGTATACTATTTGATTGTCTGCAAGTGCCCTAACTTACTTAACCAATCCCCAATTACTAGGCATTTAGGTTGCTTTTAATTCAAACATATTTTCTAAGACCTATCTTCCTACTCCAAAAACAGCATCTTTTCATTAGTGAGTCTTATATACCCCTGTCCCTAGTTGGGTATGTTGTGGTTTTTGTTGTTGTTGTATTTTCAAGTACAACTGTACTGTGGGATATAAGGGAGTGAGGGCCCTTCTCTGGGGGGCTGCAAAGTGGTAGTTGCCACCCAAAGGAGAGGTCTTTTCAGGAGCCAGAGTTTCTGGGGCTGTTGGCAGAGTCACTCTCATGCACGGGAAGAACTATTTCCAGCTGCAATAGTAATCCTGGGCCTTGAAGGGCAGCAGTGACACTGTGTGAACATGTATGAGAGAAGGGAGGCCGATGAACCATTCCTTATCCTGACACAATCTTCTGTCCACCTCCTCCTCCCAGGAGCCCAGCCCCCTTGTTTCCACCCCATTTTCCAAGGAAATCTTCCTTCTTTCCCCCACCCCTTGTCCTGGACCCTTGAGAGAACTCAAGTCCCAAGTAAACCGTCCTAATGAAGACGTTCAGGGAAACATTCATAACAGATGAACCCAGAAGTGTTCATTTAGCCAAGAAAAACTTAAACTCGCAGCAGAGATGATCTGGTCTAAGTGACTTGCTGCTGGCCAACAGGACAGCCGTCTCAGGTCGAGCAAAAGCAAGAGTTAGGAAGCCATGGGTGGATCAGCCTGTCTGTGGCTTCAGGGCTGAGGAAGTTCTGGTCCCAGCTGTGGGTGAGTGTGCTCTTCCAGCCTTCCTCCCACCTCGCCCAGGAAGAGTGGGTCAGAGCCAAGAGCCACACAGATGTTCAGATGTTCGCTGTGAATGAGCAGAGGCAGCAAAAAGGCACGGGAAGGAGAGAGCTGATGGGGTAGAGACAAGGGTGGGAGGGGGCTGCGGGAGAACTGGGAGAAAGGGCTGGCAGAGCCAGTGACAGTCCTGTTTGCTTTCTCCTAATTAATGTGGTTTCCTTACAACCCTCCTGCTGATTCCAGCTGGTCAACTCAAACCATAACAACATGTGGCCTGATGGCCAGGGCCAGGAGCTGAGGCTGGGCGCCTCCCAACAAGGGTCCGGTTTCCTCTGCCCCCACTGCCCCTCCTCCCCAACTGGCTTTGTGCAGATGAGGGAAGGGACAGCACTTCAGTCAGGGTTGAGGTGACAGCCAGGGACTGCTGGTTTTGGGCTTGCCTGGCTGCTCACCTGGGTTTCCCATGACCTTTAAAAAAGGGGCAGTTCCCTGCTTGTTTGGGCTGCTGCCTCCAAACAGCTTTGAGTGGGGGTGGGTGAGGAGACCTTGACAAAGAACCCCTTGCTCAGCGGGGGCCTCTCTACCTACAGGTGTGCCCTGTTTGATGCAATGGGCCTGGAAACAATCAGGGTGTGTCCAGAGTCCTTGCTCATTCAGTGTTTTCCAGCAACTTTTCAGTGTTGTTTCTTTTCCTCACCAGGACTTTACTCTGTCCAAATTACTCATCTTATCCCCTTATTTCTTCATTGATCCATTTCGAAAGCATGTTTCAATCGAGCAGCTACTATGTGCCTTTTGTGAACAAATGATTACATGTATTGGGGGAACACTCTCCAGGGTGTTGATAAAGAAACATTTTGTAAACTAGATGATTAGCCTGGGGTTTATTTGCTTTCTCTCCCCTCCCTGCTCTTCCCTTCGAAAACTAAAAAAAAAAAACACACATCAGGAAAAGTACATAAAGTTTAAATGTACCATATAACAGATTAATTGTAAAGCAAAACTGATTCATTTCTATCCTGGATCACTACAGCATGCTGCTGCCCTGATACGGATAAGGGGGGAAAATACAAAAGAGAAGTGGGATTGGTGAGAAGCAGCTTTAGGGGCCTTCAGCACCCCAGAACCTTTCTGGAAAGTGAGGCCAGAGGCAGGAGGCCCCAAACAAAACTGCCAGAGGACAGAAAGCCTGCAGTGCCCTTTGTGTGCAGTCCCCAGGCCCAGGCCAGAAGCCTCTCCAAGTGAGTGCACCCTAGTCCAGACCCCCCAGTGCTTGGCTGGATTTGCCTCACCCCAGCTTCACCCAGTGGTGGGGGCCAGTGAGACCCACTCCACTCAGTTTCCTCCCAAACCAGGCAAGCCCTGGTTGTGACTGGGCATTTCTGCAGAGGGCTGGATGACCTTTCAGAAAAGGCCTTCATGTCCCTGTCAGGCTGAGAAACTCATCAGATTTCTTTTTCCCAGCGCCTCAATTCAGTTATTGTATAAGGAGAAGGTTTTTAACCCTTTAGAACACTTTGGAATTGCTGGCACACTTTTGCTACTGGGTATAAAATGGCACCTAGGGAGATGCTGTCCCCTGCATGCACATGGGGACACCTACAAAAGCAAAAGGAAGGAGCTGCAGACTGAAAATCAGGCTCTGCTTTAACCAACTGGCGACCTGAAGTCAGATACTCACGCTCTCTGGGCCTCAGTTTCTCCATCTGTGAGGAGTTCTGTGTGGTTCTAGAATTCTGGTTCTGTGAACATTCCCATCCTTGTAACCTGGAATGGCAGAGTTCAGTCTTCAGCTCCCACCTCCCCACTCTGCTCTCTTTCAGGGTCTCAGCCACTCTTGCCCTTCAGCTTTCACCTTCAGGCTGATAAGAGCAGCGTCCACAGCAGTGCTTCTGTGAGCTCCAGCCTCTGGCTCCGACTACCTACAGAAGTTTCTATTTGGTTCTTCTGAAGGAGCTTAAGTACACACCATGTCTAAGTAAGGCCACCACCACCTTCCTGATAAATGCTGTCAGCGTTGTCGGTCTCCCTCTCACTTACAGAGTCACCATTGACTGCCCTCGTCCAATTTCCAAAGTTCATAAGTTTCATGAATTTCAAAGTTATCTCATGATTTCCCCCTCTTCCTTATCATTTAAATTTCCACCATCTTCTAATACCTCAATTTGTCCATCGTCTTCAGTTTCCCCATCTCCAATCTACTCTACTGTCTCTGTCTGATTTTCCTAAACACCCCAATCACTTTCCTGCTCCATGGCATCTCATCGCCCACAGCTGGAGTCTGAATTTGCATTTTTAAGGAACTGGACGACTAAAGTCTGAGAACTGCTGACTAAGGGGAATAAAGTCCCAACTCTGCGGCCTGACGTGAGTGACGTGACGTGCCTCCCACTACCCTTCCTACTCTTTTCCTCCCTCTTCTCCCGCACAGACTCTCAAAACCCACCCCTGCTCATTTTCCTTCCCTCCTCCACCTCCATCATGTTCCTCTTCAGGGGTGCCCTCCCTCATCTCCTAGTCGGAATCCCCCACTTCTTTCAAGGCCTGGCCCACCCCTTACCTCCTTTGTCTCTTTCTGCATTCTCTCTCTCTCTTTCCTTCCTGCCACTTCAGTGCTTGTCTGCCTTCTATCTCTGGCTCCTTAGTTACATGCTATTCCACATTAACCAGGACTCTCTCAGTTTTGACAGTCATCCAGTTTGTAGAAGGACATTTGCTACCTTTTAGAACGAACCTAGGATGGGCAGGGTTCAGTGGGGCCTCCGGACACCTGGAGCCAGAGACTCAACCACCACCGGGCTCTTCCCCTCCTCCTCTTGTCTCTGTTTCTCTCTGCACTTTGCCTTTATTCCCTTGTTCTCTCCTCAGGAGACTGCCAGCAGTTCCCAGCCTTGAGGCAGGGGCTGAGTCACTAAGATTGGCAGTCCCCAGTGGAACTTGATGGAGAAGCTGCAGGAAAGGCAAAAAGAAGAGCAGTTTCCCCAAAGAAGGGAAGTACTGTTTCAAGAGAAAGAGAAAGTGCTGGACAGAAAAGCCAACAAATGGCCACCACTGTATTAGTTAGGAGTCATGTCAGCTCTTCATGGCAGAAGACTCCAAACAGCAGCGACTTCAATAAGATGGCAAAGGACTCTGAGACCCAAGCTCCTTTCAGCTGGTTGCTGTGCTATCTCTTAGTCCTAGATGATGGCTTGAGCTCCAGTCATTCTGCCCTTATGGTCTAGGGAAGAGAAAGGAGAAAGACACAAAGAATGGCCCTGGAACTCTCTGGTAATCCAGTGTTTAAGACTCTGAGCTCTCACTGCCGAGGGCCCGGATTCAATCCCTGGTTAGGGAACTAAGATGTCACAAGCTGCACAGTGCAGCCAAAAATAAATAAATAGAAAAAAAAAATAAAATGGCCCAACCTGCCGTCCTTGAAAGACGCCTTCTGGAAGTCGTCCATGCTTTAGCTTATATCTCTTATATTGCCAGAACTGAGTTATATAGCTATCCCTAACTGAAGAGGCTTCTGGGAAATGTCTTAATTCTGGACAGCCATGTGCACAGCTAAGAATCAGAGGTGCTGTTACACACTAAGGAAGAAGGAAAGAATGGATGTTGGAGGACAGTAGATGTGCCATGACCCTAATCCATGAGGTGCTTTGAGGGGGCATTTCCCGCTAATGGGGACATAGTTCTATCAAGGTGGCCTGCTCCGTTTGTGGACAGCCCAAACATGCCCCTCTGTGACTTATACCTGCTGGTCCTTGCTCTGCCGTCTGACCCTTTTCTACACCATTGTGTTTAAATGGTTGGAAGACAACACTGGCACCCAAGTCTTTGGTCTGATCATCCTTAACTTCTATCTTTCTCTCATAAGTTCCAGACCTCAGCGCCCTGGTGTGCAGCTGGGGCTGGTCAGTATCCTCCTTAAAATGTGATGCTCTAAGCTGGGCCCAGTGTCCCAGATGTTGTATGACCAGTACAGGATATAATTTGGGCTCTTGGCACCCCCATTTCAACACCCTACGTCTGTTAAGGTCCCCAGATTGAGAGAGAATGTGCCTGGCCCAATGGGCTTGTCCTCTAACCTCACACTCACCCTGGTGCTAAAGAGCGCACACTCTGTAATCTGCTCCTCTTCCAGACTGACCCCAAAGCAGGACTTTACAAGCATCTATGCCAATTGCCATCTTGCTCTTGCGGGCCCTTCATTTAATATCTTGACTGTCAGCTGGTGGATCTGTTTTCCCTTCCGACTTCTGTGAGCATCAGGGGCCATGCCCTCTTCATCTTCCATGTGCCCCATGCAGCTGTTTATTTTTTGTCTTCCTTCGGGTAAATTTATTTCCCTAAGTAAGGTGCCAGATCTCTCAGAGCAATGGAAACCCACACCCTGGATTCAGAGTATGTCACAGATTGGGCTCCTGAGAAGTAGACTCGGAGGCAGAGGTTAGCATGCAGTGGGTGTTCTAGGAGAGCTCCAGGATCGGAGTCTGCTAAAGGGAAGGAAGGGGGATCGGGAAGAGGGAGGGGTCAGGCTGCAGTGGGGCTCAGTGAGCTGCCGCAGCCTCTCACAGGGAGTTCTGATGCTAGGATGATCCTTCAGGGTTGACTCAAGCAGGGACAGGAGGGTCAGATCTTTATATCCACATGACAATCAGCCATCGGATGTGGGCAGGTCACCCCCACTTCAGCCAGGCAGTCTCCACAGGGGTTGGCCGCTCAGGCCTTCTGCCTGCAGCACACTCAGCAACTGGAAAAATACGCCCTTTATTCCTGAAGTGGGGGTCTGAACAGTGCCTCATGGAGTCTGCTACAGAGTGGAAGACCTGGGGGCTCTAAGTTGCCACTAACCAGCTGGGTCAGCTGGGGCCAGTCCATTCACCTCACTGAGCCTCAGTTTCTCCTCTTGTACAAAATGATGTCTGGGGAGTCACCAGGTGCGATGGGCTGAGAGTGATCGGAGTTGGTAGGAGCTCTGTTCAAAGCCTGATCTGAATCCAGAGGCGATCCTCAGGTCCCACGTAAATCCCTGACCTTATCTTTGTTGCTGTGGACATTATCAGAGGGTCAGGGAATCACTTGGGTCCCAGGCCAGGGATGGGCATCTAGGTGAGAAGGGGGCTACTTTAAGGAACAGCTGGCAGGGGCCCCTGGGGAGCTCTACTATTTGGAATGATTTTCCTCAGAGTCCTGGAGAGCACTGGTAGGGGGGTGGGCAAAAGCCACACAGTGGTTGTCAGAGACTGAATGTTTGTGTGCCCCCCACCCCACATGTGTGCCCTAACCCCCAGTGTGATTGTATTAGGAGGATAGGCCTTTGGGAGCTGATTAGATTTAGATGAGTCCTGAGGGTGAAGCCCCAGCGATGGGATTAGTGGCTTTATAAGAAGAGGAGGAGACACCAGAGCTTCCTCCGTCTGCCTTGTGAGGCTACTGTGAGAGCAGGACCATCTGCAACCAGGAAGTGGACCCTCACCAAGAACCAAATCTGTTGGCACCTGGATCTTGGACTGCCCAGCCTCCAGAACCGTGAGAACTAAATGTCTGGTTTTTAAGCCACACAGCAGTATACAGTATTTTGCCACAGCAACCTACACTGAGTAGGACAGTGGTAGTGGGTCGGGGGGGGCGACGGCTGAGAAAGCCTGGGGAGTCACTGCTGATAGGAGAGTCAGGAGACCTGGGTCTCAGCGCTGGGTCCACTACTGACTGGCTGTGGGACCTGGGGCGTGTCCCTGAGCTGCTCTGGACTCCAGTGACCTCACTGGAGAGTGAAAGGTGGAGTGTGAGTCTCTGAGGTCATATCTGACTTGATGGCCCCATCCTTCTAGAGATGAAGTACATCCTTTGCACCTCCGTCCTGGGGCTACGATGGGTCGGGGGAGAGGCTGGGAGCCAGGGGAGCTAAGCTTCCTCCTCTCCTCCTTCATGTTGGCCCTGCTGTCCCTACAGAAGCCACTGCAGGCCCCTCAGGAAGCCTGCCCTTGGGTGGAGGGGAATGGAGTGAGGTTGGAAGGTGCTGTGGGCAGTGAGAAGACTGCAGGGCCAGGAAAGGGCAGTCACAGCATCCCCTCAGCACTGTCCTTCTGGGCTGGTGGCAGTCTCTGGGTGAGCTTTGGATCTGATAGTTTCTGGGTGAATTGATTAAAGTTAAGGATATTAATAATAAAAGAATGTAAACTAGATTTTCTCAGTGACACGGGTCTCATGACTACGTGGTATGTGCTCTACGCACAGCTCGTGTGTGTGTGTGTGTGTGTGTGTGTGTGTGTGTGTGTTTGTGGGGAGGGGGGAATGTCTGTCATGTTTGGAAAAATGCCACCTTTTCCCTTTTCTCAGTTTCCTTTTGACCCCTGAGAAAGATTTTCGGTTGTATTTATCACCACAAGCTACCAAGCCTTGGAGCATGAGAACCCAGGTGAGGAAGTGGAGCCAGCCTTTGCTCAGTCCTGTGGGTGGTTGGAAGGTACCCGGGCACAGGGTGAGGGAGGAGGCCTTCTTTGCTCTCCCCTATCTAGCCCATCTGACCTTTCCCTCCTCTCTGAGAAGCTGCATGTGGGCTTGAGTGGAGGCCAGGGGACGGATGGGATGCTCTTAGGGGGGCATCTAGCTCAAGACTTCCAGGCCAGGTTGGTCCTGGGATCTCTATGGGGACCATACCACAAGCCCAGCTGCCCCTGTCCCTGAAGGCCTGTGCATGTCACCTGCCTCAGGCCTCCAGGCTCCCAGATCTGAGGGTCTCTGACCAGTGGACTCACCCCTTGTTCTCACACCAGTCCTGGGAGGCAGGAAAGGGCAAGCAGAGGAAGTTCTTCTTTCTGGAATGACCTCCCAGCTCAAGAGAGGACTAGTGACTTGCCCAAAGTGACACAGCAAGTTAGAGAAAGAGTCCTAGTCAATCAAGTGACCCTACATCTAGAAATAGAGACATTGTGTCAATATTTGCTCTATCTTGCTGGGAGAGGGGAGGGGCTGGAAAAATTCTTTTTGGCTGGTCAGGTAGTCCTGTGGGGCAGAATATTCCTTGTGGTTGTTCCCATGGTCACCTAAGAAGTGCCTGCTTTGCCCTTTCCCCCTCTTCCCCCCAAATCTGCCCTGGGAGCTGGTGGAGGGAGGGAGCAGAATCCAGGAAGGAGGGAGGGAGAAGCCAGGATGGAGAAGGCAGAAAGGGAGGAAAGGGCTTGGGGACAGAGGGAGCTGGAGAATGAGCAAACAAACAATGTCCTAGAAAACAGCTTGCTTCCCCTTTCCAGGCTCCCTGCCTGCCTGCCTTCCCCACTGGAGATGGTAATTTAGAATAACGAGTCATAATTTGATTACATTCTCTTCCAGTCTCAAAGGGTAAACAAGGATCTCCCGTGGAAGGAAGGGACACGCGGCTTAGGCTGTGGCACACTCCCTGGGGCCTAGACAGGGGTTACCCCTCCTCCTGGGTACGCCTGAAACACGTATTTGAGTGGCTTCAACCCCCGCATTTTCTATCAGGGTTTACATTCTCCGTCTGTCTCCTGGCCCCTTCTTCCCCTCTTCCTCTTGGCCCTCCCCAGTAATGTCCTCACCCTGAAGCCTGCATACCGTGTAAATATTTAAACCCATCTATTATTTCCTGTTTATTAGCAGTGTAAATGCTGAGTTCATTTATTGTGCATCTGTCTCCCTGTACCATCTCAGAAGGAAAGGCCTGAAGGCAGGGCCTGTGTCCACCCTTCCCTGGAACAGCCTTGCTCAGGCCTGTGGTCAGCTGTATCACCAATTCTGGCTGTGGTTTCACTTTCTCCACATTTAAAAAACTGTGGTAAAATATGCATAATGTACAATTTCTCATCCTAACCATTTTTTAAAAAATTTATTTGGCTGCTCCGGGTCTTACTTGCGGCATGCAAGATCTTCATTGCCATATGCGGGATCTAGTTCTCTGACCAGGGATCGAACCAGGGCCCCCTGCATTGGGAGCACGAAGTCTTAACCACTGGACCACCAGGGGAGTCCCCATCCTAACCATTTTTTAAGTGTACAGCTCAGCTGTGTAAAATACATTCGTAATGTGCAACTTTCACCACCATCCTTCCCAGAACTGTCTTCGTCTTGTAAAGCTGAAACTCTGTACGCATCAAACACTAACTGCCCATCCCCCTCTCTCCCCAGCCCCTGGCAGCCACCATTCTACTTTCTGTCTCTCTGATGTTGACTTCAAGTACCTCATGTAAGTGGAATCATACAACATTTGTCTTATTTCACTTAGTATAACGTCCTCAATGTGCATCCGTATTGTAGCATATTGCAGAATTTTCTTCCTTTTTAAGGCTGAATGATATTCCGTTGTATGTATAGACCACATTTTGCTTAGCCATTCTTCTATCGACGGACACTTGGGTTACTTCCAAGTAACCCAAGGTGCTCTTGTGAATAATACTGCTTTGAGCATGGGTGTACAAATTAGCTTTTATTATTTTTTTTTACAATAAAAGTTACCTATTCCTGATTGCTTACTATGTGCTCAGAACCGTGTAGACCTAATCACTTAGTTATCACAGGTACCTCCCAGGTGGCAAATATTCTCTCCACGAGGCTCTGAGAAGCCAAGTAATTTGCCCAAGGCGAGGAAAGGGGAGTGAGAGGACCAGCATCTCTGTGTGCTCCAGCCATGACATTTTATTGCATCGTGTTGATGATGGACTTGAAGAAGGAGGCCAGGGTATATTACCTGCCCTGCACCCCCCAGAAAGGGCAGACACTTTCCCTGACCCTCTGCTCAGTTTGAGAATCCATCCTCCTGTCCGTATGATTCTGTCAGGCAGGGGTCTCCCCCCGGGCTGCACATCTTTTTTTTTATTTTTTATTCAAACATAGCTCTGCCAAATAGGCTGTCCAACTGTCTACTCTATCCACTTTTAGCAACTTGAATTTTAATTAAAAAATAAAAGTTTCAATGTTATATTAAAAAAAAGAATCACGTGTGGAGATTTAAAAGCAGACGGCCCCTAGGGCCGGAGCCCAGGCATCAGTCGTTTTTATTTTTTATTATTTTTTAAAATTTTTTGGCTACACCGCAGGGCTTAGCAGGATCTTAGTTCCCCTACCAGGGATCGAACCTCGGCCCATGCTTTGAAAGTACCAAGTCCTAACTACTGGACCGCCGGGGAAGTTCCCAGGCATCAGTCGTTTTTTTTTTTTTAATTAAAAAAAAATTTTTTTATGGTATAATTGACGTATAACACTATATTAGTTTCGGGTGTACAACATAATGATTTGATATTTGTATACATTGTGAAATGATCGCCGCAATATGCCTAGTTAACATCCATCTCCACAGATAGTTACAAAAATTTTTTTTCTTGTAATGAAGACTTTTAAGATCTGTTCTCTTAGCAACTTTCAAATACCTAGGCATCAGTATTTTAAAACCGCCCCCCCCCCCACATGCTTCTTGGTGCTCCCAGGGTTGAGAAGCACTGGGTTAGAAGATAGGAGAGGAAGGGGACAGAAGTATTGACACCCTCCCCCCACCATTCAGCCTCTTTGTCTTCCCCTGCGGCCCCGCCCACCCACCCAAGTCCAATGGCTCAGAACCCCTGAGATGCCTCCTCCTCTGCCTCCAGAAATTCTGTTTAGTGTGTGTGTGCCTCACAGACAGGATAGCCTGGATACAGGGCCCTGCAGGGCCCCAGATGGACCTATAAAGCCCATCCAGACCCCAGAATGAAAACAGTTGCTGACACTCTGCAGGCTGCTGGCATTTTTGTCACCTCCCATGGTGGGTGGGGGAGAGGGTGGTGAAGTGGAGGGCAGGGGTCAGTACATCATTAGAAGGGTGGGGAATGGAGGGAGTGGGGAGTACGGGGCCCCACAGGGCAGGGCCAGGGAAGTCATCATCCATTCCTGCCCCCAGCCCTTTCACCATGGCTGTAGCACATCTCCCTTCGGTGTCCCTGCAGCAAGACCCACCTGTCCCCCCAGTCTCCCTGAGCTCCTGTTAAATCCAGGGTGGTGTCCGGGGCCCGGAGAATTTCTGGGTTGGGCTCTGCCCTAAGGTGTCCAGCCTCAGGGGCTGCTTGGTGGGGGCATATTGGGGTGAGGGGGATCTGTCAGCCTGTCCTGGATTTCTTCTTTTGAGCCAAGAACCCCAAGGTCCATGTGGGAGTAGCAGTTGGCCAGCTCAGTTCCCACAACAACGTGGAGGATGGGGGCAGGGGCACAGCAGAAGGAGGGCTGCCTTGGGCACTAGAACACTTGGGTCCGGCCACTGCCATGCTTCATGACCTTGGGCAGTCACTTCTCTTCCCTGGGTTTCAGCATCTCCATCTGCATTATAAAGGGGTTGGCCCAGATCCTTGGTTCTCAAACTCACTGCACATTGGAATCCTTTGGGGGAGGCTTGAAAACTA